>NC_134484.1:421333410-421410910 GCF_040206685.1 Ascaphus truei | reverse complement strand
TGCATTTAGGAATTATATTTCAGCAAAAGGCTGACTACAGAATCTTAACTAGTTATGATCAGACAAAATGGAAGCTTAACACAAGTGCAGATTCTGGCCTGACATACTGGTCCTAACACACACTCTCTCTCTCAGACACTCTCTCTCTCTCTCTCTCTCTCTCTCTCTCTCAGACACACTCTCTCTCTCAGACACACGCTCTCTCTCTCAGACACACACACACACACTCTCTCTCACACACACACTCTCTCTCTCAGACACTCTCTCTCTCTCTCTCAGACACACTCTCTCTCTCTCACACACACACACACACACACACACACACACACACACACACACACACACACACACACACACACACACACACACACACACACACACACACACACACACACACACACACACACACACACACACACACACTCTCAGACACACTCTCTCTCTCTCTCAGACACTCTCTCTCTCAGACACACACTCTCTCTCTCACATTCTCTCTCTCTCAGACACACACTGTCTCTCTCTCTCTCTCTCTCTCTCTCTCTCTCTCTCTCTCTCTCTCTCTCAGACTCACACACACAGACACACACACACTCAGACACACACAGACACACTCAGACACACACAGACACAGACACACTCAGACACAGACACACAGACACAGACACACTCAGACACAGACACACTCAGACACAGACACACAGACACACACTCAGACACAGACAGACACAGACACATAGACACAAACACAGACACACAGACACGCACACTCAGACACACACACACACACACACACACATACAGACACACAGACACAAACACTCAGACACACACACTCACTCAGACACACACACACACACACTCACTCAGACACACACACACACACACACACACACACACACACACACACACACACTCAGACACACACACACACACACTCACTCACTCAGACACACACACACACACTCACACACAGACACAGACACACACACAGACACACACAGACACACACACAAAAAAAAATTCTGGCAGCGTTCCAACACGCGCCAGCCAATCGGGTGAGGGGGGAGGTTTTTTTTCTTTTGAAGAAAGCGCGCTGGGCCGCAAATATGTTCATTTTGGGCCGCATACGGCCCGCGGGCCGCGAGTTTGACATGCTTGCTGTACAATATATATTGGTGACACAAGTGAACCTTCAAATTAATATTCTACATTGGAGGAATAATCTACAATTTCGTTGGAACAATCTTAAAAGCAAAAATAGTATAATGGAGGATAACAGTATAACATCCTGAATACAACTCCTACGCTATAGGAGCATTTCTAATTTCAAAGTATTACATTCACCTCACATTAGGAGGACTACCAACTACCCTCTCAAAGTGATATATCCAACATACTGTATATATCATCACTAGAACACACATGACTTTTATTACAAGCTGTTATATTGTTTATGCAGTGTTGTGTTTTATATACTGTAGGTTCACACACTGAACATTTCCTAGTTCAGTTACATAATATATTTTTTAATAAATGTGTATTTTGTGACCAATGGATTGCTGTCCTGCAAGGTTCTTCTTTCTTCTTTGTTAGCTTTTCCAATAAGGAGTCTATTTACAGTGATGTCCACGCGCCGGAGTATTTCCTGATACCACTATTTGTTATTTTGTCTATCATCTTCACTATGCTTACAGTTAATAATGGATCAGATTGTGTTGTTAGTTTACAGGAAAGCCCACGTTGGGACATAGGTTTAAAACATTGCAAATGCATTGCTTCACAAATTATGCAACCCAAGTCATTTTGACAGTGCAGAATGCATTCAGGCGTGTTGCATCAATTTTAATATGCTTACAGTAAGGCATCAGCTTCTGGTGTAAGATGCTCAAATAACAAGCTTCCTATTGTACTGTTCAGGTGTCACAGGTGCAAATTGATGTAAAAGAATCATTATGCTATGTGTTAGGGAGAAACTAGCTTTATCTTGCTACATATCCCTCACTTTGTCATTTTATAGGTAACAACTTATTTAAAGCAGCGTTTTAAAAATATTAAGGTTGCGAACACCCTGAAGATTTTAATTTTAAGTAATGACTATGGTGTACTATTTAGCAGACTTAAAATATAAATGAAACTGGATAGATAAAAGTATGTTGTTTTAGAATATGTTATTTTCCTGTAGGTTTTCATTAACATTTTGAAGTATCATAAGGTGACCAAAACCATAACTAAATCATGGAAACATCAAATCAATCGAGTTAACCCTTTGAGTGCCCCATGACATTGTGAAATGTCATATTAAGTGGAACACTGGTGGCCTTATGATGTTACCCTTAGAAAACGAGTCGTTGTGCCATGACGTACTGTACCTGATACAGTATATCAATAAGGCCTCCGGCCCTAAGACCCAGTTCTAACTCTGCTCCCATATGTCAAAACTGTGCCCCAATGTCACAGACCTCAATTTCAAATACCCCGCCCTCATACATCATAACCCCCCTGATTTAACAGACCATCCCCCCGACCACTCTCCCCTCCTTCCGTTGCAGTTGTGGATCCCCTGCTACGGAGGTGAGAAGGGCATCTCTGATAGATCTCACGATGTGTGAGGCCCAGTTTCAGGCTCTGGAGTGGGGGATGCTTGACAAACTGTATTATTAATTGGCATAAATAAGTCATATCATTAGCTGAAATTTTGGTCCATAAGCAAAATTGTGCAAGATTATGTTGCAATAGCCTCTGTTAACTTCTGACAGATCGCAATGACTCTTTAAGACATTATGGGCCTCATGCAGTAAGCGACGATTATGTGAAATCGGCAAGCTTATCGATTAGTCATGTTATTGGCGTTTTTCCCTCTCCGTATGCAGTAAGTGCCGAATACATTCAAAATCAACCAGAAAACAAATCCGCCCACTCTCACGATGATGAGCCGATCACACACAGGTGTATCGGCGTGCGTGGCGGGGTGCTGTTAGGTTGCACAATCACAAATCTTGCTGAATCAGGCGAAACAAGCATGTTTTTGATTGCGCGCCATATTTAAAGGCAACGTGTACTGCTAATCATTCTCTGTGTTGTTGGGAGTGAGAGAGAGAGAGAGACGCACAGAGCTGGACGATTGAAGATTTGCATATTGACTGAGAGACTTGTTGTGTATTGGGTGAGCTTTGTCCTTTGTTGTTTTGTTTACATCTTTGTCTTGTTTTATATGTGGAAGTGGGTCGTGTGATTGCCTGTACATTTCTTGTCTGTTTTTTGTGAGTGCTGGAAGTATGCCCGCAAAGCGTGGGAAGAGTGATGCTGGTGGGAGTGGGAGTGCTACTCGTGGGAGTACGCGTCGGAGTGAACGTACTGTTCAGGGGAGTGATGTTGCTGGTGCACCGAGTGGTGTTGCTGGGAGTGGGAGTGCTGTTGCTGGGAGTGGGAGTGCTGTTGCTGGGAGTGTGAGTGCTGTTGCTGGGAGTGGGAGTGCTGTTGCTGGGAGTGGGAGTGCTGTTGCTGGGAGTGGGAGTGCTGTTGCTGGGAGTGGGAGTGCTGTTGCTGGGAGTGGGAGTGCTGTTGCTGGGAGTGGGAGTGCTGTTGCTGGGAGTGGGAGTGCTGTTGCTGGGAGTGGGAGTGCTGTTGCTGGGAGTGTGAGTGCTGGTGCTAGGAGTGTGAGTGCTGGTGCTAGGAGTGTGAGTGCTGGTGCTAGGAGTGGGAGTGCTGGTGCTAGGAGTGTGAGTGCTGGTGCTAGGAGTGGGAGTGCTGGTGCTGGGAGTGCTGCTGGTGGCGCAGTTGCTGATGGGGTGTCTGGTGGTGGCGTGCTTGCTGGTGGCCAGCTTTTGGAGGCTCTTCCATTGGAAGAAGGAGAGTCCAGTCAGCACCAGCCAAGCTCTGACCCTAAACCTGCTCGGAAAAAATGTGTGGAGAAGCCACGTAATCCTCGCTTCAATGACCAGGAAAATAGGGCTCTTGTCACTGGCATTCTGGAGCACTATGACAGTCTCTATGGACATTTAGTAGGTAAGTGTAACTTTACATTTATTATTCAAATACATGTGATCCTAGGTCATCTGAGTTTTGTTCATATGCAAATATGGGTACACAATATCTTTCTATGTTCATTAGTGTGGAAACACAGCTTTTTATCATGCCTTACAAGGACAAATAAACACAGGCGGTCAATTTGCCAGAACTGCATACAATATGAATGCAACCTTGCTTACATGTATAGGTTTAGTAGTGAATGCTCATGTGCTGCACATATTACACATAAAACAGCATGTTTGCTATCTCTTGGAACAGCTAGCAGTGTAGGAAACTGGTGCTTATATTATTATTAATTTACCTCATATCTTTTATATGTTTTTCAAGGGCGGACAAGTGCAGCAAGCAAAAAAGAAATGTGGGACACAATAGTCATTGGTGTCAATGCCTGTGGGAATAGTGTCAGGGACAAGTATCATTGTCGGAAAAGATTTGATGATATTAGGTCCAAATTGAAAAAGAAAATACAAGACCAACGCGTGCATGCTACTGGCACTGGAGGTGGGCCCACACCACAACGTCTCATATTGACTCCATTGGAGGAGCTGCTTCGGCCAAAATTACTTACCGTCGTCGTGGAAGGCTTGGCTGGTGACCGTGACATTGGAATTTATCCGTCACAATTTCCAGCAGGTGATAAATATTACTGTACTAGGCGTGTCGTTGCTTACAGTTATTTTGCATAGTTACACTGCTTTTTATACTGTCTTCACAATATAAGCATACCTGCATCTATATATGTATATGTCTGATTCTGTATATATATATCTCAAAATAGACATATATGTAGTAGTCCTACTAAAAGCAGTAACTAATATAGCACGTGCCATTGCGTGCTCATTTACATGTGAATTCCCAAAATGCATAGCTGCAGTGGAAGCAATTGATGGTGGGCGAAGATGGGGAACAACAGGGTAGTACACATGTGTAACACATGTTCATGAGAAATTATTAGTAGCTACAGGTACAGAACAGAAATATGTATCATATTATTGTGTATTTTATTGATTTTACTCCGACAAACATGACATTACTGCCTATTTTAAGCATGCATCAAAGAAATTGCATGTAACGGCCTACAAACATCACTGGCACTAACACATCTATAGTTGCTTATGAAAAGGTCCATTTTTGCTTTATGTCATATACAGACAGCATAATGAGGCACACGTATCATATGTTATGTCATTGTTTTCATAACTTAAACACTGCAGATGACTACTTAGCTCATCTACCATTGTGTTAAAGCAGCTGCAATTAATATCTCATCACAGCATACACTTCAACAGAGGGGGTGGGGTTCAGCACACACACTAATTACAGCCTCATTTCACGGTCAACTTAGTTCACACCATTTGCACCTGTTTCAAGTCATTGAAAGGTGTGGCTGATTAGGCTTTTTGGGGAAGGGAATACCTTTCTTACAACCTGAATAGCACAACTGAAGTTAATCACACTCATTTGAAAGCTTAACTCTAGCTACTAAATGCCCCAACAACTCATTACTTATCAAAGCGTACGTCACACATTAGTTCACTCATATCTATAGTTGAACTACTATGAAAGACACATTATCACACACTGCATGTGTTGTCTTGTTGAGTCACAGCCACATTCAGGTGTGCCACATCTTCGATTAATGTACCACACATATCCTCTACCAAAAACAACACTTTTTGCAATATGACCACCTTCATGATAACCATTGTGAATGGTCATCTCATGATAGTTATGTACATTATGATACTGATATCACTACACAACATATGATTTTTAGGTACAAATTTAATGTATTTTTCCTCACGCATTACTGCAGAACCATAGTATGTTGTATGTTAGGGAACTCAAAAGTTCTAAGTACACAGGCATGTACATTGTTATTACAACTATTTATGTTCACTTTCACACACACATTTTGGGTTAAGGAAATGATGCTGTTAGATACTCATAAATACAGAACATACAATAACTGTTTGTTCAATATTTACACATGTAAATGTAAAACTAATGTTATTGTTATATATAGTTGGCCCTGGAGGACATGTGTCACCTGAGATGGAACAAGTGTCTTCACCTGGGTCAGCCAGCTCAACACTACTAGAAGGTGAGTGTATCATTTGCTGGCCATATAATATGTGCTCTTCTATATGTTATGTTGTCATGTGCATTATTTGTTTTGCACATCTTCTTTAAATAGGATTACTTAGTGTCAGTGAAAATTAAGTGTAAGGCAACATGTATTGTGTTAGTGATGTTAATTATCATGTAGGACTTCTGAGTTTAGAGCAACTTTTCATTCATTCATATTTCATACTGAGTCCAAACATTATTCGTAAGTCAAGGTAGTTTTTAATGAGGTTATAAAACGTATGCTAACATGTTAGGTGTTACTTAGGACACAGTACAATTACATAGTAACACAGCATACATTAACATGCCATTTAATAATGTGTACATTTCTTTTTAGAACATCATGGTGATGAGGATGATGAGTATGATGAGGATGACGCCACAGAAGAGACTGAAATACAATCATGTGACCATGAAGAGGTGCCAATAGAAACTGTTGTACCGCCAAATCGTCCATCAACTTCCACATACGATGCAATTGTAGCTTCAGAGGGAAAAATAGTGGACGCAGAAAATCGTCGCCATTCAGACATGATGACAGTGCTGGAAAGGATGATTGGACTGCAGGAAGAAACAGTATCACAATTGGCACATCTCCACAGAGTCTTCATTGAAGTGCCTAAACAGTTGCAAAAAATCAACACCTCATTCGAAGCATTAGTTGTTCAGCAAACACAAGCTAATTACTGGAGAATGACTAATGTACCACAATTCAACACCTCCCAGCCAGGATCTGTTCATGCAGGTCAGTTTTCACCACATTCATCTGATATTCATTCACCAGGCCCAAATGTTACCGGTCAAGTAGCAGACATTGCTGTGCAGGTTCCTGATGACATCCTACCGCTGCCATCTGTACAAATTCAGCAGCAGACACCTACAAAGGAGGCGACAAAAACAAAACAAGACACACATGAAACAGACCAACCATCACTTGTGCAGTGTCTACCAACTTGCTCACATGTGTCACTGGGCACAAGCCCTGTCCGTGAACAGTCACTACCCAAAAGCCCTGTAGGTGAGTCGCTGCCCAAAAGCCCTGTAGGTGAATCGCTGCCCAAAAGCCCTGTAGGTGAATCGCTGCCCAAAAGCCCTGTAGGTGAATCGCTGCCCAAAAGCCCTGTAGGTGAATCACTGCCCAAAAGCCCTGTAGGTGAGTCACTGGCCACAAGCCCTGTAGGTGAGTCACTGGCCACAAGCCCCGTAGGTGAACAGTCACTGGCCACAAGCCCTGCCCGTGAAGTGCCAGAGGCCACTCAAAGTGGCTCTGTTGTGCCTAAAGTTGGTGGCAAAAGAAAAAGGAAAATTCAAGAGACAACAAGCAGGCCTGTTACTCGCTCGCAAAAGGAACAAAAAAAATAAATGTTATAATTCAGAAAATATGTCTTTGGCCTTGTTTTGTTGACTTCAGATTATCTAATTACTATTGTATGTATGCTGAAGACTGTGTTGTTTCCAAACTTTCAACTATGTTCTTGTACACGTGAAGTTTTGGAAATGTTAACACTCATAATTAATTGTGTTATAAATATTTATGTTGTAATCGTCTGTTCAGTAATGGTCCACCAGGAGCCAGTTGCTAAGTTTAGAGAAGCTGCCATTGACTTTGCAGCAAAACATTGCATTTGGGTGTGTTAATTGATGTAAGAATTGCATATGCATATTAGTCACATGCAATTATTAAAACACCTAAGTAAGTGCAAACATCTTTCTTGTACGTGTACAGCAGGATTATGTGTAAATTATTACTTACCTTTGCCTTGCTTGGCCATTGTAATTTTGTCCTTTAATCAGTTGTGTGTTCGTTTCTATAACATCTCAGAATGTATAATAATATATATACACACACACACACACACACACACACTGAGTGAGTGTGAGTGTGAGTGTGAGTGTGAGTGTGTATATATATATATATATATATATATATATATATAGTACTATATAAACTGGTATACACAAACTAATACACTTCATGCTTCCTTGTGAAAACACTATTTTAATAATACAGGCCTAATGTTTGAGAAATATCCTAAGTATGAGACTCTAACAGTATTGTGCTTAAACAAATGTTTATTACTTAATTCAATCATGTTTCTCACCATTTAAATAGGTTTCATACAAGGTATACTTAATGCCATCAATGTTGTGTGTACTCCTGCAATATAAAAAAAAAAAAAATATTATATATAAATATATATATATTTTTATAAGAGATATATTTATATATATATATATATATATATATATATATATATATATATATATATATATATATATATATACACACGTATTTAAACTCATGCAGACAGGGAGTTAACCAGACTTTCACATACACACAGAAATGTAAGCGGGGAAAAAACATTTCTTTTTGCAGGTGTGTTTTTACTGATATGCCTGGCTAAGAAATATTTTCACACACTGGTCTTTGTTAGTTTTCAAAAAAACACTATGTGAACGCATTCACAGTCTAGGGATGTTTTTCACAAACGAGATAAAAGAAGGAGAAATGTTTCTCCCACAGTCCCATATCACGAACCACAACTGTTAACCCAATTAGACAAACAAATCCAATTGGCGTTTGAAATAAGGAGTCAAAGTAGTTAGTTTTGTTGACCTTGACAAGGAAAAACAGGAGTTTGTTAGCCATTCAGCACATTCATTTTGATGAGCAAATAACACAGACCTGCACACAGCTTTTGTGCTACTCAGACATGGCTGATGAATTCGTTAACAATATTAATCCCCTTTTAGGGTATAAGTACATGATCTGTGAAGCCATCTTGAACAGTCGCGGACAGAAAGCAAGCACACGCCAAATCGATGATTTCATTCGAGCAAAATATCCTTATTACCAAGACCGTAAGCATGCACGGAATTTTAATTCCTCAATAAGATTCACTTTATCAAGTAATGACTTTTTTGAACGTGACCAGGATAAGCTACAACACACCTATGGTTTCTGGAAGATTGCCCCGGAAAAACAATTTATCCTGAAAGACGGCACTTATATTGTCGTGAAAGGCATATTTATTCCTAATGGCAATAGCAATGTATCCGCTACTACTGATCCGTTTGAATCGATACGTGCTGCAATATCTGCAGCCTCCATTCCTGAAACCCACATTGTACAAGAACAAAAGTACTATGATTATGTACCAAGCCTTTCAGCTGAAATTGCATTGGAATGGGAACCGGAAGAAATGAACCTACCTCCCGACCAATTATTTGAAGAAAGCAGTGGCGATTCCTATGAGCGCATCCTGGAGGAGATATGTGCCATACTGGATTCAGCGGTTGGGTTAAGCGTGGATGAAAATGGCTTGCATTTCTGGAGCGACCAGTTGCAGCCAGGCGAAGAGTTAATTCTAGAAGAATGGTAAATATAACAATCGTTATGCGTTGACTCTGCGTTTAAATTTTTTTTTTTTTTGTAACCACCATTTTCACTTTCAATGCGTGGATACAGCGTAACATTGCAGACTGCATAACATGTAGCGATCACAAACAAATTGTTTCCTAATACAATATAGTAGGACCTGAAAGAGTAGTACACATTGCTGACGGAATAAATATACGTACTTTCCTATCCCTTTAAACATATTAGCAACATTTTACCATTACTCTAACACATACCTGTTTTGTTATCATGCAACATCTACAACATTGAAAACCGGGTCCACCACGTATGACGTGGGACCCTTGTCATGGGCCAAGGCGTCCTTAAAAAGGATTAGTGATGAAAGTCCCGCCCCCAAGCGACGTGCGCGCCTCAAAGCCTATTGGCTGTCATGTTTTGTTATAGTAACGGTAACTGCAGTGTGTGATGCGTGCGGCTCAGTGTTTGTAGGCGTACCCTGGGCGTTAGCCGAATGTTAATTGAGTGGGAGGAGTGTTAGCGTGCGTTTCACGCTGGCTTAACATGACGTCACACGTATTGCATTTGCGCATTGTGTTATCGGCCGTGCTTTCTGTTCAAACACGTCTGTTTAAAAAGAATACAGATGTACTCGTTTAGAACGAATGTAGTTTCGTCTTCATTGTATTTGAAATAAAGATGTTATGTTTACTGGTATTTTCAACATGTATTGAACGCACAACGTACGCTTTGTTTTGCGCATGCGCTAACAGTTAGTGGAGCCAAGCGTGAAGTGCGTGCGCACACAAAGATGTGCGCGCACATCTTTCAGTATACAGGCAACGTTCACTTCTTATACATAGTTATGCCTGCTACAAATTTAAAGAAACATTACATACTGATGAACAGTTTTACTTCTAACATATAAGTGACTGACGTGTGTATCTACACAATCATATAGAGCTGCGTAACGCGTTGTCACGGATGCATATCTAGTAAGGTGCCATCTTTGACCATCATGTGTTTGCTGTATTTCAGAGATGTCGGGGAAGATACAATCGGATCAATGTATGATTTCAGAAGAGTCTACCTTTATATGAGATGATTGTGAGGAGGAGCCACCGACTACTATACTACATATGGAACTAATTTTATATTGCTTGCAGCGCTTATTAACAAACAATTAAAAATGTGATACCCTTATGCCTATATTGCATAAGCACTTAATTAACATAATGATGTTGCAAAAGAGTGCCTCATGAATTTTTATTGAGTGTTCTTTAATGACTACTAACATTTTATGACATGGTGTGTTTTATATATAACAACCATTCCCACTCTGCTAACACATTTGTGTATTATAATATGTAATGGAACGTATGACTGTCGAAACTATGTAACAATAATAATAATAATATGAGCATGTTCATGTATAGGGCTGCTAGTTGTACGCAGCGATTTACAGACACATGTTTCAGCCTGAGGTCCCTGGCCCGTGGAACGTACAAATGTTTTTTTGCCGCATGAGGCACAGGGAGATAAAGTGACTTGGCCAAGGTCACAAGGAGCCCACACCGGGAATTGAACCAGACTCCCCTGCTTCAAACTATCAGTGCCAGTGTGTGTCTTTACTCACTGAGCCACTCCTTCTCCCAATGTAAAGGACACTTACAACCAAGTAGCCATTTATTTTTAAAATCTCTTGTTACATGGGTATGTAGATAAAATGGTTTGGGACTGTAGCAAATAATGTTACTGGCCAGATGTTATGGTCCCCTCCAATGCATGATGTTCTGAATATGACATCACCATCATGTTATGAAGTACGTTTCTGTGTATATTTCATTAACCTAACTAACTATAGTTTACTGTGTTTATTAATCGTTTAGAAATACATAGTATAGTCAATATGATGATATAAGCTACCATAATAAAGCTGGTGTTATCATTTGTCGGTGTTATACATGGATCCTACACCAATTGATAGAGACACAAACAGTTGTCTTAAAAAGTGTGTCTATGCTAGTGATGAATGTGCTCCCGTAAGTAAACAAATAAGTACAGTTATCCCCTTTTCTCCAACCACCTCTATATTACATTAATGGAAATTATAAGGAAACATACATAAAATGTGATGAAATGTGAGTAATCATTTTGTAATACAATGCACATGAAAGCTCAAGAGTAGCTAAATGCATATACATGATACAGAAAGTACATATATGTAACATTTGTGTTTAAACCAATATGTTGGGTTTTTAGTTCCAATAATTATAGGAAGATTGAGGTAGCCACATCTTATGAGAGATGTCAGCAAATATACATACCATGATCAGTCATACTGGAGATATACCTATAATGCAAAGGAACAATATATAAATTGCAAACATTGACATGCCATCTTCAGTACCGTAAACAACACAGCAAAGTGTGTATTTGGTGTTAAATATACAACACCATGTATATTTCATGACATTCAAAATGTAAATCTGCCTGGTGTACACATCATATGGATGTACATGTTACACTGCACCAATAACATTGTATGTAAGCATACTAGAAGCATGAATGATTATGGGCATAATATGTGTTTTGTCTTAGCATAAGGAATAACACAATGCTAAAATATTATTGCTTTGTTACCCAAGTTGTATTCACATACACACAACTAAAGTACAATTGAAGAGGGATTATATAACCTGTGCAACAATAACATACCGGTGCCACATCCCTTTGTGCACACAGCAGAGAAAAGAAAGGTGTGCAACCCATATTCATCTGTGTCCTAACAGAAGGTTATATAAAGAAACATTATTGTTAATATAACATAATTAAACTATAAAAGTAGTACTAGGAACATATGAGTTTGTACTTACAAGAAAAAAATGAATTGATGAGATTCTGTCGTGTCTGGCCACCACTGGCTGTTTGTTCATTTTCAGCAGCTACATGGGTGGGATGCTCGTCTACCAAAGCCTCAGCTAGGTCTGACTGTACATTGTGCCTGAGTGCAACATTGTGCAAAATGCAACAGGCAAGGATAATATCAGACACTTTTTGAGGCTTGTATAGAAGAGCCCCACCAGTTCTGTCCAGACACCTAAACCTGGTCTTGAGTAGGCCAAATGTCCTCTCTATAACAGATCTTGTAGATATATGGGCTGCATTGTACCTGTCCTCTGCTTCAGTTTGAGGGTTTAGCACCGGAGTCAAGAGCCACGGCCTAATTCCGTATCCTGAGTCACCTATAATGAATGGAGCACACATAAGCTGACATTAGTGATCAAATTGTACAATGCCAACATTCCTAAATCAACATGTGTTTTGTGTTAGAACATGTAAATATGTACTCACCCAGCAGCCAACCAGGTTCAAAATGTCCCTCTTCGAACGCATGGAAGACTGAAGAGTTCCTCAGGATAGAGGAATCGTGACTGGAACCAGGGAACTTGGGTACCACATGCATTATCCTCATCGTGGCATCACATACCACCTGTACATTGAGTGAATGGTAGTGCTTCCGATTGCGGTACACATGCTCACTCTGACTAGGTGCAATCAAAGCAACATGTGTGCAATCGATTGCACCCAGCACAGATGGTATCCCTGCTATATTATAAAAGCCAGTCCTGACTTCCAGCCACTCTGTTGCCTCTGTAGGAAAATGAATATAATTCCTAGCGCGTCTATTGAGTGCATAGAGAAACTGGGTCAAGGCCCGCGAGAATGTAGATTGCGAGACCCCGCCCACTATGCCCACAGTTGTCTGGTATGACGCGGAAGCAAGATAATGTAATGAGCACAGCATTTTAACAAGCCCAGGGACTGCACGACCTCTGGCTGTGAAAAAATCTAAATCCCCCCTTATCTCCTCATAAAGAGCTAAGATTGCTGCTGAACTCAAACGATAGCGACTTACAATCTCCTCCTCACTCATCCCATCTAACAGGGTTCTCTCCCTGTACAGACGCGGACGAAGCACAAGTTGTCTCCTCTGTCTTCTCCTCTGATCTCCTGTCCCTCTACCTGTCCCTCGGCCTGTCCCTCTCCCTGTCCCTGTCGTATCCGCGTCACTGTCACTGTCCCTCGGTGTGTCCCTACCTTGCCCTATATCATTCTCTTGATCATCAAGCATGTCATAGAAAAGAATGTTCCTGCGTCTCCTAAACATTCGCAACATTTTGAAATGAGTAGCTGTGAATGAGCAGGTAATGTGCGTCCTTTAAATAGGTATGTGATGATGTCAGGTGACATAGTAAAATGCAAGGTGTTACATTAACATAATAAAGTACTTCTGTGGCAAGCTGTGTGCACTTGTTGTTCTAAGTATTTGTTGTGTGTATTCTGCAGGGAATGATGATATTTGGCAATGATGTGACGTGAAGCTTTGTACAAAGATTGCTTGCAAATAAATAGTTGCATGTGCAATGCATGTAACACTTGTGAACGCAAGAGTCAGTCATGTAATGAGACAAAAAGGCTGAGATTGACGTGGGAAAAGTTTTGTGTAACATGTGTAATTATCCATGTTATTGTGACATGTTGGCAACAATGAATAGTCGTGTGCATATGCATGCATTTGTGTAAGGAGGATAGTTGGTATAGAATGAGTTTACAAGGTGTCCCAATGATGAATTACTGTACATGTGTGTATAAGTTAGGTTGAAGTGCTTGTAATGCAACGGTTACAATGTAAACATGCAATGTGATTGAGCGTCCAATAAGTGACGTCATGAAAATAGGGAGGACCCAAAAGTATATGTAAACATGAGAAGACAGATGTACATGAACGTTTAAAGATGCGTGTCACATTACAAGCATTGTGTAATGTAAAGGAAGATGAATATACTGTGTATGTGTGACATGTGTGACATGTGTGACATCATGTAAATAATTGTCGCTGAGTTGAGTAAAATGTGTGATATGATGTGAGGTTCTCCTTTAAGAGTGTAGTATAGTATTTTCCCTTGCCACATCATCACATGATGAGTAATGTGACCCGCAAATGCTGAAAACATGTAAAAGTCGAATGTTATGCAAATAAGACACATCAGCTGTGACACAATGCAGGGAATGCCCCCACACTGTAATGCAAATCCCCCTTGTATTGTGAGCAATGAAACGTAAACAGTACTATACTGTTATACGTCCCCGCTCCATTGACTTCCATTGATGTACAGAAGATGTTTTTTTTCTAAGTGCCGTTCCGGCAGCCTTAGCGATCGTTCTCCCGTCCAAACTGCCAACTTTAGTTGGCGGGAGAAATCGGCCATAACATCTCAATTTCGTAGTGCCGATCAGCCCCGATAAGCTGTTTTTTTTTGTTGAATCCAGCCGATTTAAAAAAGTGGCGATCAGTGTCGAAAACAGGCTTATCGGCAGGCGACTGGCCATAACCAAATTATCGGCTCCGAAACCTGGCGATATGAAGCACTTATCGGCGCTTACTGAATCTCAAACCCAATTTTGGCTATAACATGGCCATATTTCCCTTATCAACGCTTACTGCATGAGGCCCTATATTCTGTATGTATTAGGTGGTGCTACTCCATAAAACACCTTTAGGAGCTAGAATACACCTTAAGACACATTCAAGTGGTAGGGTGTGTATAATACAGTTTAGCCAATATGTATATATTTATCTCAATTATACCTAGGAGGTGTGGTGCAAAAGTTATATGTTGAATTACATTTTTCTTCATGGTTTCTTCAAGCTCTTCTGAGCTAAACCGAGGAAGATTGCTTCTTACTGTTTATATATTGTGTGCAGTTATTACAAAACACATTTTAATGTTTCTCATATTTTAATGTTTGTAATGTTTGTTTTGACATATAAAAACCTTCTGTCTGCATTGAATGGGCTATAAAAAGAACTGATATACTACACTACAGTAGCTGGCCTCAGCATGTTCTGTTCCTCTAAGCACCCTGGACATTCCTTAGTAAGCTGTTTTTTGTTGTTGCTAGAACTGTAAATGTCGGGCTTCTATAGGGACGTTCTTGGTAGTGTCTTCATATTTGTACTGTCGCGGCCGAGTTTATTCGAGCATTTGCCCGGTCTCGGCCGCGACAGTAACCTGGCGCGCGCCGGGATGTCCCGGGCGCGCGCCGAAGCCTCGGAGGAGAGGCCCGCCGATCGGGGCTTCCCCCTCTCCTCTCCGGGTCCCCCGGAACCCCCTGCCACCGTCCCCCACATCGCGGGACACCAGGGCTCCCTCGGGGAGCCCTGGACGCGCGTACAGGGGGCGCAGGCACCCGATGACGCATGACCGCGCATCGGTGACGCGCGGCACGCCGAGGGGATGCCACTAGCAAGCCGGGAAATCTCCCGGCTTGCGGAACTGGCCGTACTCTAATAAAGTGTGCCGCCAGTGTAATCCTTAGATCCTTCATGTACAGATCTTCTCATTAGAGATGCTGACGAGCCTTGGTGTTTTGGTTGTGCCTCTAAAATGTTTCTGTGTTTTGGTGACTTTCGTTTGGCAGGAAGTGAATTTGTTTTGTTTTGGATTATGGGAAAATGTGAATTCTATAAAAATAAAAAAACCCCCATAAAATAATGTCACCTGAATCACAAAAACATTACATCAGGAGGGAAGTGGGTGATGGGTTATTAAATAAGGACACTATTTATGGGTATTGGGTGTCATTATCTGTATCCCTGATAAAGGTGCCTGTCTGTCAGGAATCGGCGTTCTCCACGCTCCTCACACAGAGCACTCCGTCCCCGCAGGGAGCCCCATGACACACAAAACAATCCTGCCTTACCGGCTCCACGGCTCCTCGCCCCTGCCGCCGTCGCGGGATCACTCCCCTCGGCGATTCCTCTGTACAGCGCCGCGCGCGCCCACGCCCTCCTGCACGCACACCTGCACCATCCACTGGCTCGGTTCACGCGCGTACACGAGTTACGGAGCACGCACAGTCTGCACACTCTTCTTCCCGTCCCCCAGACCTCAGGCTCCGCCCCGTACACTGCACGAGCATACTCAGGTTACCAACAAGACTCACCTGGCCTGTTATGCCTGCACCAATCTGCAGTGTCTCCCTGTAGCTCTTCCTGTCCCATCTCCGTTCCTAATTGGACCTTCCTGCTTTATCTAGCTCCTCTCTGCTCTCAGTCTTTGCTTGACATAGTCCTCGTATGGAAGTACTTCTGGATTCTCTCAGTGTTTTCACAGGTACTGACGCGGCTTGTACGACTACACCCTCTGGCTCTCGATCTCGGCACTCCTTGGACAACGCTCACTCTGGTAACCCCTTGAACACGACTTGGACTATGACCTATCTCCACTCTCCACTCCCTGACTTTGGCAATGCTTCATACCACACTCCGGACACGCTCCCTTTGCTGCGGGTGCGTGTATTACCACTTCCCCCTTTAGCTCAGGGGACGGGTCTGGTCTGCGGGCAGCACCGGCGTAACATTATGTCGAGCCCACAAGACGCAGACCAGACCGAACTACAGCAGTTTCTCTCTAATCTGCTTCAGCAAAACCAGGCCATGGCGGATCAAATTGTGGTACTTACATGCCAGGTCGCAGTACTCTCAGACAGGGTACCGACCGCGACCCCGCCAGATGTAAGCCCCCACTCCGCAAGCGCAGTTAGCAGCTCAGATGTAAGGATTCCTCCCCCCAAGCCTTATGCAGGTGAACCGCAAGATTGTAGGGGTTTCTAACCAGTGTGAGGTGCAGTTTGAAATGGCCCACCATCTCTACAATACTGAACGCAAGAAGGTAGCCTACATTTATAACCTCCTCACTGGCAGCGTCCTGGCTTGGGCTTCCCTGGTTTGGGAGCGACGTTCTGACCTAACCCAAGATTACCCGGCATTTCAAGCCGAGTTTCAACGGGTATTCGATTCCCCCGCTCGTCGGGAGATGGCATCTGTTTCTCTCCGCCAGATCGCTCAGGGACGGCGGATGGTGACACAGTATGCTGTGGAATTCCGGACTCTAGCAGCCGAGACTAACTGGGGACAAGAGGCTCTCGTCTCCGTATTCTGGCAAGGCCTGGCAGATCCCATCAAGGACGAACTCTCTCGCCAATCCAGGCCGGATCAACTGGAGTTCCTGATTGATTTGGCGTCCGAGTGGATCAATGCATCCAGGTACGCCGCTCAGAGCGTCAGCGCACTCGCTTCCATAACTTTCAAGTTCCGTTCTCCAGTACTCTCAGCAGCACTCCTGCTCCCCCAAGTGCTTCCACACCTCTTCATCCTGCACTGGAGTTGCCAGAGCCAATGCAATTGGGGGTACAAGGCATCCGCACACCGATACGGCAGTTCCGCCACGCCGGGGGATTGTGTTTCTACTGCGGATCCATGGAACATCTGGTTTGGGAGTGTCCACTGTGTCCGGGAAACGGGAACACCCAGTGAGTACAGAGGGGCTCTCTCTGGGTGTAATGTCTCCACGTCCCCTTCATAAAGATGAACTCCCTAAGAAACTTACATTTCCAGTCTTCCTTTCAGGCGATAAGTTCAAGACTTCTACCGCCACTTTCATTGACTTAGGAGCTGGAGGAAACTTCGTGGATCTTGAATTCGCCAGGGTAAACCGCATACCACTAGTGAGAAAGAAGGTTCCCATCGCACTCGTCGGTATCGATGGACGTCCTCTTACCCCGGCCCACATCTCCTTAGAGACGGCTCCCTTGCTTCTGTCTTCACATCTGCACAAGGAGACCTTAGTTCTCGATGCCATTCACGCTCCTGGGATACCCATCACCCTTGGTCTTCCTTGGCTACAGCTTAACAATCATCTCATTGGCTGGACTTCCTCCGCTCCCATTTCCTGGAGGCCGAGGTCAGGCGAGACTCATCAACTGCTGGCCAATACCTCTGTTCCCGAAGTTATTCTACCTTCCGTTTACCATCAATTCCGGGACGTTTTCAATAAGGTACAGTCAGACCTCTTGCCGCCACACAGGACTTACGATTGTCCAATCGACCTAGTTCCTGGTTACTCCCTACCCAAGTAGAAGACCTACCCCTTGTCGTTACCAGAATCTCACGCTATGGATGAATATATCCAGGAGAATCTCAAGAAAGGCTTTATTCGTCACTCCAATTCCCCAGCAGGGGCTGGGTTTTTCTTCGTCTAGAAAAAGGACGGGTCATTGAGGCCTTGCATCGACTACAGGGGTTTAAACCAGATAACTATTAAAAATCATTACCCCCTTCACCTTATTACCGAACTGTTCGATAAATTACAGGGGGCCAAGATTTTTTCCAAGTTGGATCTGCGTGGTGCCTATAACCTGGTGCGCATCAGGAAGGGGGATGAATGGAAGACGGCCTTCAACACGCGTAGTGGACACTACGAATATCTGGTAATGCCTTTCGGCTTATGTAATGCTCCCGCTGTCTTCCAGGATTTCATCAACGACGTCTTTCGTAAGGTACTCAACATTTTTGATATTGTATACTTGGATGATATCCTGATTTTTCCAAAGATCTCTAGGACCACATACGCCACACCTCCTACGTCCTTTCCCGTTTCCGGGAACACCATTTGTACGCCAAACTGGAGAAGTGCACCTTTCATATGACCTCTACTCCGTTCCTGGGGTACATCATTTCCGAGGAGGGGTTTATGATGGACTCCGGTAAACTTCAAGCAGTCACTGAATGGCCAGGACCCAACTCTCTCAAGGCCATACAACGTTTTTTAGGGTTCGCTAATTATTATCGTAAGTTTATACGGAGTTTTTCCACCATTGTGGCACCCTTACTGCGCTCACCAAAAAAGGAGCTGATCCTTCTGCTTGGTCATCCGAGGCCATGTCCGCCTTCGAGACACTCAAGGAAGCCTTTATATCCGCACCTATTCTCCGTCATCCCGACATTGAACTTCCCTTCGTCCTGGAGGTCGACGCTTCTGATTGCGGCGCTGGTGCCGTTCTTTCTCAGATACCCACGCCCCAAGATAAGTTACATCCCTGTGCTTATTTTTCCAAGAAATTCTCGTCTGCCGAGAGGAACTATGACGTGGGTAACAGGGAACTTCTGGCCGTGATGATGGCTCTTCAAGAGTGGAGACACCTGCTGGAGGGGTCGAAAGAGCCGTTTACTATCCTCACGGACCACAAGAACTTTCTTTACATAGAGAACGCTCAACGCCTTGGTCCACGACATGCTCGTTGGGCCCTTTTTTTTCCCGATTCGATTTTCACTTATCCTATATCCCCGGGACCAAGAACGTTAAGTCAGACGCACTCTCCCGAATACATTCTTCTGAAGAGAGGCCAGAGGAATCTTTGGAGACTATCCTTCCGCATGAGAGGATTCTCGCCACGTCTTCTTTTAAGAATCTTGACAAGATTTTGCACTCCCAGAGACGCATTCCCAAGGACTTGGTCGTTCCCGACAACAAACTCTTTGTACCTTCGAAATTTGTTCCAGAGGTCCTGTCTTGGGGTCACTCCTCTAAATCTGCAGGTCATCCAGGTTTTAAGAAGACTACTGATCTCATTTGTTGGAATTTCTGGTGGCCAAGGATGTCTCAAGATATTCTGGAGTTTACCCGCGCCTGTCCCACGTGCGCTCAAAGCAAGACTCTCCGTCAAAAGCCTCAGGGTATTCTGTTACCCCTTCCAGTTCCTGACCGCCCCTGGTCCCACATTTCGATGGACTTCCTCGTGGAGTTGCCCAGGGCCAGAGGAATGAACACTATCTTGGTGCTCGTGGACAGGTTCTCAAAGATATCCCATTTCATTCCACTTAAAGGATTACCCACCTCCCCCGCCCTTGCTGATATCTTTACGGAGCAGATTTTCCGGATTCATGGGATCCCTTCGTCCATTGTTTCTGACAGAGGTTCTCAGTTCATATCCAAATTTTGGAGAGCTTTCACGAAGAGATTGGGCATCTCTTCTTCTTTCTCTTCCGCCTATCATCCTCAGTCCGATGGACAAATGGAGAGAATCAATCAATCCCTGGAGAAGTACCTGAGATGTTTCATATCCGATTACCAGGATGATTGGGCTCAACTCCTCTCTTGGGCAAAGTATGCCGTTAATTCTGCCAAAAACGAGTCCACCCGGGAGTCGCCCTTCTTTATAAATTATGGGTTCCACCCTCCCTGTCTTCCCATCCCCAACATTCCTTCTGGAGTACCAGCCATAGATGAACGCATTTCTTCCCTCCAAACCGCATGGTTCAGGATTCAGTCTACCCTTCTCAACTCCTCCCGCAGGTCGAAACTACAGGCCGATCGTCGTCGTCATTGTTCGGCACCCAGTTACAAACCAGGGGATTTGGTATGGCTCTCCTCTAAGAATATCCACCTCAAGGTACCATCTCCTAAAGTGGCACCCAAGTTCCTGGGTCCTTTCCCTATTTGTGAACAAATCAATCCCGTGGCATTCCGGCTCCAACTACCACCCAGTATGAAGATTCCCAATGTCTTTCATGTGTCCCTCTTAAAACCATTTATCTCCAGTCACTTCTTTCCGGATCAGACTCGTAAACCGGATCCCATTACTGTACAAAATAATGAGGAATACGAGGTTCACTCTCTTATGGATTCTCGCCTATCCAGGGGTCAGCTCCAGTTCTTGGTGCAGTGGAAGGGCTTTGGCCCTGAAGAGAGATCCTGGGTTCCTTCAAAGGACATTCATGCCCCGGCTCTTCTTAAGTCCTTCAGGAAAAAGTTTCCAGAGAAACCGTTCTTGGACCGTCCTGAGGCCGTTCCTGAAGAGGGGGGTACTGTCAGGAATCGGCATTCTCCACGCTCCTCACACAGAGCACTCCCTCCCCGCAGGGTGCCCCTGGACACACAAAACAATCCTGCCTTACCGGCCTCCACGGCTCCCCGCCCCTGCCGCCGTCGTGGGATCACTCCCCTCGGCGATTCCTCTGTACAGCGCCGCGCATGCCCACACCCTCCTGCATGCACACCTGCACCATCCACTGGCTCGGTTCACGCGCGTACACGAGTTACGGAGCATGCTCAGTCTGCACACTCTTCTTCCCGTCCCCCGGACCTCAGGCTCCGCCCCCGCACACTGCACGAGCATACTCAGGTTACCAACAAGACTCACCTGGCCTGTTATGCCTGCACCAATCTGCAGTGTCTCCCTGTAGCTTTTCTGTCCCGCCTCCGTTCCTAATTGGACCTTCCTGCTTTATCTAGCTCCTCTCTGCTCTCAGTCTTTGCTTGACATAGTCTCTGTATGGAAGTACTTCTGGATTCTCTCAGTGTTTTCACAGGTACTGACGCGGCTTGCACGACTACCCCCTCTGGCTCTCGATCTCGGCACTCCTTGGACAACGCTCACTCTGGTAACCCCTTGAACACGGCTTGGACTACGACCTATCTCCACTCTCTACTCCCTGACTTTGGCAACGCTTCATACCACACTCCGGACACACTCCCTTTGCTGCGGGTGCGTGTATTACCACTTCCCCCTTCAGCTTAGGGGACGGGTCTGGTCTGCGGGCAGCACCGGCGTAACACTGTCTGCATTGAAACGTTGGATGCTGCCATGACTTTTATAAGTCTTTACATGACCTCCTTTGTACTTTTGATATTTTTTATTTCCTTGAGACCCCATGTAGGGGAATCTCAAGTGGCTGGACCTGATTCTATATTTTTCATATCACTGCTGTTTTTTATTGTGCCATCGGGCAAGGATTCATTTTATTGGGGTTTTGTTATTGTGCCATCGGGCAACGATTTGTTTGTGCTTTTTCAGGCCTTTATTGAATGCATCCTCTGGTGCCCCTGAGGAGGAGGAGGATGAAAGCCTTCATCCCTGCAAGGGTAAGTAAGACTTCTATTTATTTAGGGTGTCCATTGATTGGCAATGTGCTTATCTAGGCCCTTGTTGAGGGGCCTAGATAAGGTCTACACCTGCGAGAGCTATGAACTCTGCAAGGGAAGTCTGCACACCTGTATGACTGCCAGCTGGGGCTGTAGCATATCCAGAAAATCACTGCAATTGCACCTCCCGAGGTCAGTATGAAGAATACACCTGATAACCGCCAGAATGGAAGGCAAAATGTGATGTTCCTTTAATGTACCCGGCCAAATGGAAGAGTATTCCTTCCGGTCCTATGAGAATACTGATATGAATGAGGATGTCTCTTATGTGGGCCCAGAAATGTGACGCACCCACAAAACACCCCTAAGATGGTGTAGCTGCCTGAATCTTGTACATACCTGTGGGGGTACCCCAGGGCTCTGTCCTGGGACCCCTTCTCTTTTCTCTCTACACACTCTCTCTAGGTGACCTAATCACATCTTTTGGGTTTAAATATCACCTCTATGCTGACGACACACAAATTTACCTTTCAACCCCTGACCTTACACCTGCTATACAGACCAAAGTTTCTGAATGCCTCTCTGGAATATCATCCTGGATGGCCATCCGCCGACTGAAACTTAACATGGCAAAAACAGAGCTCCTTATACTACTTCCCAAACCTGGCCCTACTACATCCTTCCACATTGCTATTGGAAATACGATCATTCACCCAGTAGCCCAAGCACGCTGCCTAGGGGTCACACTTGATTCCTCTCTCTCATTCTCCTCTCATATTCAAAACGTTTCTAAAACTTGTCGCTTTTTCCTCCGCAATATCACAAAGATACGCCCTTTCCTCTGTTACTCAACTGCTAAAACTCTGACTCAGGCCCTCATTCTCTCCCGTCTCGATTACTGCAACCTCCTGCTGTCCGGCCTTCCTACCTCTCACCTGTCTCCCCTACAATCTATCCTAAACACTGCTGCCAGAATCACTCTACTCTTTCCTAAATCTGTCTCAGCGTCTCCCCTGCTGAAATCCCTCTCCTGGCTTCCGATTAAATCGCGTATCTCACACTCAATTCTACTGCTCACTTTTAAAGCTTTACATTCTTCTGCCCCTCATTACACCTCAGCCCTAATTTCTCGCTGTGCACCATCACGACTCTTGCGTTCTTCTCAAGGAAGTCTTCTTACTACCCCCTTTGTATCTAAAGCTCTCTCCCGCCTTAAACCTTTCTCACTTTCTGCCCCACACCTCTGGAATGCCCTTCCCCTCAATACCCGACTAGCCCCCTCGCTATCCACCTTTAAGACCCACCTTAAGACACATCTGCTTAAAGAAGCATATGAGTAGCACTGGATAATCATGAACACATGACACAAAGCTTGGCCCCCTGCAGAAGCACTTACTAGTATTCCCTCCTACTGTCTCTGTACGTTCTCCATACCTACCAATTAGATTGTAAGCTCCTCGGAGCAGGGACTCCTTCCTTAATGTTACTTTTACAGTATGTCTGAAGCACTTATTCCCATGATCTGTTATTTATATTTGTTATTTATATGACATGTATTACTACTGTGAAGCGCTATGTACATTTTATGGCGCTATACAAATAAAGACATACATACATACATACATACATACGGGAAAGACATGACTCTACGGCCATGAATATGATTGGTGGCAGCAAGAGCAGGACCAGCTGAATGCTGAATATTTCCACCAGCTAATGCAACTGCAAGAAAATCATGGTGGATGCAGTGAAAGTTTCAAACAAAGAAGGAGACCCCAGTATCCCTGATGGGACGGAGTCGTTCAAAGCAAAAAGGTGGGAAAAGAAACAAGGTTCTCTGCTTACCATGGAAGGGACTGACACGTCCACAGATCCTGCAGAGTTAAAGGGGGGCTGAGATTCCTTGCAGCTAGACGCAATAGATGATTCATCCCGGGAATGATGGGATCTCCAGATTGCCCAAAGAAGTGATCATCTACCCCCAAAAAGTGTCTCTAAGTCTTTTCCAAAGTAGAGATACCCCGCCAGACATCTCTTGGGACTTCCCCCACACATTGAAGAATTGGTCAGTTTCGAAAAAGCAATACAACAAGAAAGAGAGGTCCAAGACGATAAGTCTACCGACTACCAAAAGAGAGATGCCACGGAGGTCAATCAGAGTGCATAAAACTCTGCTCAGGTTGAACCATCAGCGATCATTGATACTGAACCAGATGCAGGTGGTCACCCTAGTCTCAAGGAAGAAAATATCGCCCGACGCAATGGAAAAACTCTTGACTACTGTAAGTAGTTAAAAGAAGAGTTAGTAAAATGGAAAGAGGAGCTTTAGCAAAGAGTCCTCTGCAGAGGTGAGGAAGCTAAGCATATCATGGAAAGAATGTGCTTGGGAAAAGTCCTCCTCGTGTGACTAAAGTATGCTGATTTCAAGCACCTTCTGGAAGAGACACTGGTTTCCTGGAGAAAGAGCTCCAATCCCAGCGTGACTGGGGGCTCTCTCCCTCCATCCTCATTTGAGCCGCAGGTACATCTTGAGTGAGAGTGGAGAGATGGGATTCAGTTGTGGTTAGCCTGAGCTATCCACAAGCGGGGGAGGCATGTGACTGCTAAAAGGGCTCCAAATAGAAATCCCGGATATGACTGAGTACAGAAGAGATCTGATTAATTGCAGCTACAGACAATTAGTCAGTCTCCACCTGGTTCATCATTCAGGTAGAAAAGCCTCCTACGTAAACTGCAAGGGATCTCTCTAGCACTAAGGAAGTGTGTGCAGAGAGAGATCCCAAGGAACCATACCCTCTATTATAGGACACAGCAGTCCCTAGAACCCGCAAATGAGGGTGCACACCTCAGACACCAACCGAGACCCGAAACTGAGGGACAGAGCCCCGGATAAACAGGTACCTCTTTGGACTTTGTCAGAGGTTGGTAAGAGGCCCATCCCCCAGCCCTGCAGATAGGGACTAGGAAGTGTGAGTTATTTCTTACAAAAGGATAGGCTGTTCTGTTTGTATGCCGCCTTAAAGCTGTGTTGTTTTTGGAAGATACAGGCTAAATAAAAGCCAATGTTTATATCCCCAATCTATGTCTCCCTGGTTGTACCTGTGCACTCATCTCCTACAAGCCCTATAAACTTAGGAGCAATCTTCTTTAGAGTGTTTTTCTAACAAGTTCCGAGACAGCCAAACCCGATTGCTCAGTTGATACACAGGAGTGGGCATCCAGTCACGATCCGCAAACCTCTTGTACAGTATCTGGTTTTTGCTTGACGCAATTGAATTGCTAAACTCTGGTGATTTTTTTTTTTAGCGTATATACCAGGGATGAGAGGGCCGGGACTGAAGACTATTCCTGTTTAGATGGAAGCATCTTTGGGTGGTATACAAAGGTTGCATAAAATGGACTACAAGTGGTACAGTAAATGCATGTCGGTGTGACGACTCAGGAGATTCCTTCCTCTTCCTCTCCCTCTCTCCCATCTCCCGTTATCCTTTCTGCCCCTTCTCACTCCTCTCCTTCACCGTCTACCTCTCTCCCCTTGCCGCAGAGCATTCCCCGCAGGTTTCGCGTACCCACGCGTTCCCACAGTCCCTGCCATAATCCTTCCCGCTCCCTCTCCCCCGCGGTAGCTCCCTTACCTTCCCCTGTGGTGCCATCCGTCTCTTTACCTCCTCCGCCTGTGGTGCCCGCAGCGCGGTGTTCCGCGCGCCTGGTGACGCATCCGGTGCGCGCGCCCCCTCTGCCCACGGGGGACGTGCGTGCATGCTTCTCTCTGCCCTTGCTGGCCATCGTACGGGCAGAGGCCTCACCTGCGTTTCCCTCTGCTTGGCTCCGTCCCCCTCCTGCTGCCTTTCCCTACTCCGTGCGGGCTGCAACTTTGTTACAGTCTGTGCGCGCACATCCCCAGTTTACAGGGGCCGCGCGCACAGACTCTCCTTATAAGGATTTCCCTGTCTCCACCTCCCAAGCTGTTCAGGCCATTCCCCTGACTGCCCCTTCTGTCTCCTCCTCTTCTCTCCCTGACCTATCTCTAGCTTCTCACTCAGAAGTGCAGAGCTCCCGGGCATTTGCTGTGGAATCAGGTTGTATTCTTTCTTTATTTGTTATAATTTTGTGGGGAACTGTGGGGGAGTATACTGTGAGTATACTGTGAGTTTTGTAGAGGGTTTGGGGTGTATTTTGAGTTTTAAAAACCGTTTTTGGTTTTCACCCAGAGGCTGCAGTGTTTCAACCCAGCAAAGCTACACTTTAGCTGGCTGGTAACTGTAGTCTGACCCCTCTCTCCTTCCCCACCTCTGGTTGTTTGTTTTAATTCTAATTTACTTTAATTTAAGCCTGATTCCTTCCTTTGTCATTTGCATTTTTTGGGAGCTCTGTGTCTTTCTTTCTTTAAGACTTAAAAATTGTGGTGTGGCTGATTGTAAGAGAGTGAGTAAATAAAAAGGGAAGAAAAAGTAAGATTGCAGCGGTTTTTAAAAGCTGTTTTCCTTCCCTCCCTTTGCAGAGAGGTAGTTAATTGGTTCTTAAAGGGACAGTTCCTCTCTGCACCTCTCTCTCTAAACACTACCTCCTCCCTTTACTTAGAGGCTAATTATTATCATGCCTAAGGGGAATAGGAGTAGTGCGGTGCCAGGGGCCACATCCGGATATCGGACCCCAAAACCTGGGGTCCCTAGGAACAACATTAGCCACAGCCCTAGGCCTGGTACTTCCAGTACCCTGGCTGCACCTCCCCCAACTCCTGTTAGCAGTGTAACCCCTGCAATCCCAGCTCCAACATGGGCGCAGGTGACAGCTGCAGGCGTTGACCCCAGCAACAACAATGCTGGGGCCACGCCCTGTGTGAGCAGGAAGCTTGGGGGAGGTGCCCAATGTCACCTGGCCTAAGCATGGAGATCTATGTAAGGGCTATGGCAGACGTTGTGGGTCCCTCTGCTGTGGTGGCGGCCAGCAAGATGTATGGGAGGGGCGTTTTCTTCCTCCGTACGCTGGCTGCCACCCACACCATAGTGCAGAAAGGCATTGTGGTAGGAGGGATCTACATCCCCATAGAACCCATGGAGGGGTTAGGCACCAGGGTCATTCTCTCCAATGTGCCCTCCTTCCTCCCAGACAGCCTCATACACCCACCCCTGCAAGCCCTGGGAGACATTAAGTCTCCTATAACAAAATTACCTTTAGGCTTCAGGAATAGAGCGCTGAGGCATGTGCTCTCATTTAGGCGGCAGGTACAAGCTGCTGCCGGCGAACGCAGAATCTGTGGAAGGTTCATTTGGGGTGCCCTACGAGGGCATAACATACACCGTGTACTATGGCACGGAGGGGGTTAGGTGCTATCTGTGCAAGGAGCTGGGGCACACTCGGAGGAGTTTCCCCAAAGGGAACAAAGGACCCATCCCAGCTCCTGCACCCGCCCCTCTGTCTGCCAAGACACCCGGTGCCGCTGTGCCCACAACAGCGGGGCCCTCGATTTCGCTGTCCCATCCTGAACAGTGACATCTGTACCTCTCCCCAAAGAACAAAGGGAGAAGGAAAAACCCTCGAGGGTCCAGGTCCCCTCTGGGACCGCAGGAGATGTCGCTGTCCCATCTCGAACAGTGACGTCTGCGCCCACCACAGAGGGGTCCTTGGGGGCCCAGGTCCCTCCTGGGACCGCAGGAGATGCCGCTGCCCCATCTCGGGTGGTGACGTCTGCACTTCTCCCCAAAAAAAAGAGGGAGAAGAAAAAAGTCACCCTGAAGAAGTCACCCTCTGTTGCCGCTGTCTCCACCCAGGAGCACCCTACCCCCAATGTAAGCATCGTACAGGGTGCGGGGAAGCGGTGGGAAGCTCCTGCTGCGGAGGTAGCGGTACCCTTTTTTGGGGAATCAATCCCCAGGAAGAGGAAATCTAAAACTAATAACAAGAGGGTGATTGAGGAAGGCGAGGAGGGTGAACCGTATTACGTTCACCCTCAGAAGTCTCCGAAGCGGAATACAACATCAATTCCGCACAGGGTGGCCCTGTCCGGCCCACAGGTTAGGATTAGCCAGTGTGAGCCGGGCCCCATAAATATACAGCCCCCACCTCAAAGATCTGGAGGGAATGCAGGAGGAGGTACCCGGCGTCCCTGAAGCGGAAAATCAAAGTGCTCAACAACATGAGGCTTTGCCCCTAGAAATGGACATTGGAGAGCCTTCCAACACCCCTCCCAGTTGGAGAACATCCCCCGGGGACCTGTGTTTCGGTGAATCTGCCGCGCCAGACGCAGTTGTCTTCGGGGACTCGGAGGTCGGCCAGGTTCCCCCTCCGGCTGTGCCGCCTTCGGGTGGCACACCTGAGGCTGAGCCCCGGTTTGTGTCACCGGAAGAAGGGATTGGGCTAGGGCTGACCCCCGTGGTTGGGGGTTTGGAGGATGGAGCGGGGGAGGCAGGTGTGGGTGAGGGTGTTTTAGTGAGCACTTCACTTTGCATCTGGGAGATGCCATATGTGAGCTCTCCTGGTGAGGTGTTTTGGTCCGGCACTTTGTTGGAGGCGACTGCTGGGCTGGACACTCCCTATGGGGTACTTGCTGAAAAATTCCCTCCCGTGATGAATGCGAACGCCCGTGGCATCCCGTTTATTCACATGGTGGTAGAGGAGACCAGGAGGGCACTGTGTGCCTCGTTGGCCCCCGAAGACACTAGGGAGACCGCTACCACTGCCATACCACCACCAGCTACCCCTGAACATCCTACCCCGGGTTGGATGTGGAGGATATAGTGGACCCCCTCGTGGAGACACAGAGGAGGGGACCCACTCTAAGGCTGAGAAAGGCCCCGCAGGGAAGGGCGGGGGTCTTGAGTTTTTCAGTCAAGAGGAGCTCGGGGATTTGGGGCTCAGTGAGGAGTCCTCTGGCGCCGCGGAGGCGGTGGACTCTTTGACCCCCGTTATCCCTGCCCAGGAGCTAGATGGTTTCCTGGAGGATACCCTCTGCAAACACGGAACCACAAAGGTGCAGTTGGCCCTTGGAAGGTGGAAGGATGCCTCGGTCATTCTCCACTATCTCTTAGTATACATCAGGGCTAACCACAAGGCCAAAATCTCTGGGCCTATCCATCTTCGTGTCCTGAAATTTCATAAATTAATGCGAGACCACAGAAAGGCTTCTCAGGGAGTAGCACCCTGAGCGCCTGTGGAAAACAAAACTCTTGACTACCAATGGCTTTGAGCATCGGTACGCTTAACGTGAATGGTTGTAAGGATGGGTTTCGCAGGTTCCAGGTACTCTCCTTTTTACAGAAGTGAAAGTATTCTGTGAGCTTCCTGCAGGAAACCCATACCACTCCAGAGGCTGAAGACAGCTGGCATTTGGAGTGGCGAGGCAAGGTCTTTTTCAGCCACCTCACTTTGTCATCTAGTGGGGTGGTGACCCTGTTCTCTGAGTCCTTTCAACCAGAGCTACTGCTTGCCAAAACTGTTGTTCCAGGTCGCCTGTTGCATCTCAGGGTCCGGCACGAGGACTACACATTTAATTTCTTGAACGTGTATGCTCCTGCCACCGGACCCCTGAGAAGGCAGTTCTTCGTCAGAATATCTGAATACCTGGAGACAGTCGACGCGGACGTACACGTGGTGCTCGGGGGTGATTTCAACGGCACCCTCGAGGCTCTGAAAGACCGGAATGGCCCGGAGCCACACTCGTGTTCTGCGTCGGCCTTGCGGGAGGTCATCACCCGCTACTCCTTGGTAGATGTCTGGCGAGAACAACATCCCGAGGCATCCACTGAGTTCACCCATGTTAGGGTGTTTAGGGGTGAACGGATGTCCTGGTCCTGAATCGACAGGCTGTATATATCCAGCCACAGCCTGTCGCGAGCCCAGTCCAGTGCCATTAGGCTGGCGCCGTTTTCGGACCACAATTGTGCGTCCATGACGGTGGCGCTACTACCAGCAGAGCCCTCGGCCACCTATTGGCACTTCAACAATATGTTGTTGGAAGACAAGGGGTTTGCGACGTCGGTCCGAGACTTTTGGATGGCCTGGAGAGGTTGCAGATCAGACTTTGCCACGTTAGAGCAGTGGTGGGACGTGGGCAAGGTTCATCTGTGCCTCGTTTGTCAGGAGTACACCAAAGGTGCCAGCAGGCGGTGCGATGCTGAGATCGAGGCCCCTAGGGAAGAGGTGCTCGATCTCGAGAAGAGGCTGTCTGTGGCAGGAGACCAATACTTGCAGTGTGCGTACGTGGATTGGAAGTGCGCTCTCCGGGACTTGGAAGATCGGAGAGCTCGGGGGTCGTATGTGCGATCCCGCATCCACTTCCTTCGGGAGATGGTTCGCGGGTCGCGCCTCTTCTACGCGCTGGAGAAAAAGAGGGGAAACCGTAAACATATCATCTGCTTGCTAGCAGAAGATGGTACCCCTCTGACTGACCCGGAGAGCATCCGGGACAGAACCCGGAGATTCTACGTAGACCTTTTCTCTCCGGAGTCCATCCAGCCAGACGCATGCAGGGTCTTATGGGAGGGGCTTCCCACGGTCGGCGAGGGTGGAAGGGAGCGGCTTGAGTTACCTTTGACTCTGGCCGAGCTCTCTGAAGCCCTCAGTCTCATGTCCCGCGGAAAAACGCCGGGGCTAGATGGGCTGACTGTGGAGTTCTTCCGGTTTTTCTGGGAGATGCTGGGACCTGATTTCACCAAGGTCCTGGCCGAAGCCCTGGAGACCGGTGAGATGCCCCTTTCATGTCGGCGGGCAATACTGTCTTTGCTGCCAAAGAAGGGGGATCTCCGCCAGATCTCTAACTGGCGACCGGTCTCACTGCTAAGCATGGACTATAAGATCATAGCCAAAGCGCTCTCGCTGAGGCTCAAGTCAGTGCTGGCAGAGGTGATTCACCCCTACCAGTCCTATACTGTTCCGGGCCTAAGTATTCATGACAACATTTTTCTGGTCCGGGACCTGCTACATCACGCGCAGAGGACAGGTCTGTCACTCGCCCTCCTGTCCCTAGATCAGGAGAAGGCGTTTGACAGGGTGGATCACCGTTACCTCATGCAGACCCTGCGGGAGTTTGGCTTTGGCCCACAATTTGTGGGCTTTCTCCAGATGCTGTACACCTTTGCAGAGTGTCTGGTGAAGATCAATTGGTCCCTGACGGCACCTTTTGTGTTTGGTCAGGGAGTACGTCAAGGGTGCCCCCTGTCTGGGCAACTGTACGCGCTGGCCATTGAGCCCTTCCTCTGCCTACTGAGGAGGAGGCTCACCGGGCTGGTGCTGCGGGAGCCCGACATGTGGGTAGTCCTGTCGGCTTATGCCGATGACGTGCTCCTCGTGGCCCAGGACCTAGATGATTTAGAGCGGGCGCAAGCATGCCAAGAGGTCTACACCGCAGCCTCTTCTGCTCGGATCAACTGGTCCAAGTGCTCCGGCATTTTGGTGGGTCCCTTACAGGTGGACTCTTTGCCCCCCATGTTTCATAATGTCTTGTGGGGGAGTGATACTCTCAAATATCTGGGAGTCTACCTGTCTGCTGCGGAGAACCCGGCCCCAGAAAACTTCAGTGATCTTGAGGAACGAGTCATTGCTCGTCTGGGGTCTTGGGTGTATCTGTCAAGAATGCTTTCCCTCAGGGGAAGAACCCTGGTGATCAACCAGCTGGTGGCCAGTCAGCTATGGCACCGGCTGATAGCCATGGGTCCGACCCCCGAATTTATCAACAAGATCCAGAGGAAGTTGATGGATTTTCTCTGGATGGGGAAGCATTGGGTCTCTGCAGGAGTTGCGTGCCTTCCTTTGGAGGAGGGTGGACAGGGAGTGGTGTGTGTCTGCTCCCAGTTACACACATTCCGCCTCCAATACCTGCAGAGATACCTATTCGCAGATCCGTCTCCGCAGTGGTGCCAGCTGGCAACCAGTTTCTTTCGCCAGCTGCACAATATGAGGTATGACCAGCAACTGTTTATCGCAAGGCCCGAGGGGTTAGGTAGAGACCTCTCGGAGCTGCAGGCATACTACCGGGACTTACTTAAGGCCTGGAAACTGCTCTCCGCGACCAGGAAGGAACAGGCGGTGGGGGTTGATTTCCTCGCCGAGCCCCTGCTGTATAATCCGGGAATGGGGGCTCGGATGTTGGATTCACCCTATATTTGCCGCCGGCTAATCCTGGCGCAGGTGACCAGAGTCGGGGATCTCCTGGACTATGTGCAGTGAGACTGGGTAAGGGCAGAGGTGCTCGCGCCCCGTATGGGTCTGCGTACTGCCCGCGTCCCTCATCGTTTGATCCGGGAGATTAAAGATGCCATCCACCCCGACTCACGCACCTTCATTGAGGGGGTATTGCAGACTGGAGAGCCTTGTCAACCTATCAACTTCAGCTCTCCGGATCTTTGCGTGGAACCAAAGCCACGGCAACCCCCTCGGGCTCCTCTTTCCCCCAACCTCAGCAGATTGGGGGATATGTCCCCGGCATGTTTCCGCGGCATGCCGAGGAAAGTCCTGTATTCTCTAGTGCTCTATATAGTGCACTACCTCGCCCTTGTCACCCGCCCCGATACTATCTGGAGGCGGGTATTTCCTGCGAACGAGGGCGAGAGACCCCAGTGGAGGGAACTCTATTCAGGTTTGGTTCCCCGTCCCACCGGGGATTTGAGTTGGAGGGTCCTCCACGGTGCACTGAGCACAGGAGAGTTTTTGGCACATTTCATGGACTCCCCCGCCGCCTGTCCCTTCTGTGGCGAGCGGGAGTCCGTGTATCACATTTATTTGAACTGCGCCAGACTGCAGCCCCTCTTATCCACCTTGAGGAGCCTTCTCCTGCAGTTCTGGCTGCATTTCCCCCCTCATCTTTTTATTTTTGGGTGCCCAGTGTCCCGAGACAATAAGCCTAGGGATCTCCTAGTCAACCTGCTCCTGGAATTGGCTAAGGTAGCCATTTGTAGAACCAGGAAGCAGTGTTTGGAGGGGGGTCCCAATGAACATCGTGGTCATGTTCCGGGCGCTGGTGCACTCCCGTATTCGGGCAGAGTATTCGTACGCCGAGTCCACTGGGACGGTTTCAGAGTTTGCCTCCCAGTGGGCGTTAGGCGGGGTGCTCTGCTCGGTATCCCCCTTCATGGGTTCTTTTGAATTAACCCTTCTGTTTTAAGTGCACTTTTTACAGTGCACTTGTTGGTTTCATTTATATATTTGTTTGACTGGTTTTTCTTTGTTCTACTTGGCAACAACTGCTGTTCAATCAGTTTTAAACCAGATCAAAATAGACCCACTTCTCTCTCAACTCCTCCCCTCTCTACTATTGGTGCACCTCCCTTTATAATCCCTGTCTGTTCACCTCTTCCACGCTCTGCATAGTTCCTGTTTCCCTGTGTGTTACCTGTCCTATGCTGTGCTCCCTCTGTGCTCCTGTGTTACTTTGGATTTCCCTGGCTTTGACCCCTGCTCTCCCTGGACTACTCTGCTCTCTGGTAACCCCTTGAACCCTGCTACGCATACGACTTCGCTGACCTCTGGCTTCCTAGGACCTGGCTTGCTCTCTGACGACTCTACTCTCTGGATCCCCTGAACATTGGCAAACGGACACGACTATTCTCACGGACACGACTATTCTCACTTACTTACTTACGTTGCAAGTATATGCTAACAACTTTTTCAACAGGCCCAGCAATGCTATACCACACTCCGGGCTTGCTCCCACTGCTGTGGGTGTGTGGTATCATACAGTTCCCACCTCAGTACTTGGGTCTAGCTTGGTCTGCGGGCATACAGGCGTGACAGTCGGGAATTGTTATGAGAGAAGCCCGCCCTTGCTAGAAACGTAGTCCTGAGTGATGTGTTAGTAAAACACTGAAGATACTGTTCCAATCTTTTGTTAAGACGTTCAGTTTGTTCGTTAGACTGTGGGGGATAGCCAGACGTCAATGTTTTTTGAATATGCAGTAATCGACACATCTCAGACTTAAACAGGAAATTAATTGGCATCCTCTATCCATAATTACCAAGATGCGCCATTTCCTCTGTTGCTCGACTGCAAAAACTCTGACACAGACCCTCATTCTCTCCAGTCTTGACTAATGTAACCTCCTGCTGTCTGGCTGTAATGGACATGTTCAACACACCCAGGACCGGACTGCAGGGCTGAGGTGGGGATAGAGAAACACCGACCTGAAGCCGCGAAGCCGGGTCCGGATTTCGGATTCCATCATCGTGGGTAGCCGGGTCAGGGTTGGAGAGATCAGATTAAATAAAGTCCAGGCTGGGGTTAAGGCAGGCGGCACTGGTGCGATGGTCGGGGTCACAGGCTGGGGTAGGCATCAGGGAAGGCTTTAGCATAGGGGCTACAGCCCAATGAAGCCTCTGGAAGGAGGAAACTCCAAAGCAAGAACAGCCAAAGGAACAGTGAAGCTGTAGCGCAGGAGATCCTATGCAGGCGCTTCAGCACAGGGCTGATGGTCGAGGTCACAAACTGTGGACGATATCAGGGAAGGCTGAAGTGAAGGAACTTCAGCCCTGTGAAGCCTCTGCAAGGGGCGACTTCAAAGTAGGAAAGCCACCAGAACATGGAAGCTGTAGCATAGGAGATCCAGCGCAGGCGCTTCAGCACGGGAGTGGCTTCCTGAAGCAGGGTAGGTCTTGAAAGCAATGAAGGCCTCTGGAAGCAGGGTATACTGCAGACAGACCACTGGAACAGTGAAGCTTTAGCACAAGGGATCTAGCGCAGGCGCTTCAGTACAGGAAGGCAGAGACAGGCCAAGCAGAGATGTTTGTGACTAGCACATGTTACACACAAGAAAGTATTGGTAATTTTATGAATTGTCATACCAGTTACGTGATCTATCATTAACAATGTGGATGTAAAATGTCATACATTGGTCGGACCATTAGGCCAGTGAGAGTAAGGGTTCAGGAACACATTAGACATATTTTAAAGAAGGACTTGTTACATCCAGTGTCGCGGCACTTTTCTATGTGCAGTCAGGGGGATATTTCCCAATTTTCATTTTCAGCTCTGGAACATGTTGGTATCCATCCTAGAGGGGGAGATAGAATTAACAAACTTAATACAAGAGAAATGTATTGGATTCATGCTATGAATACATTGCATCCCACTGGGATTAATGTGGAATGGGATCTTAAGCACTTTTTAGTTTGATTTATCGTTTATAAGTATTAGATGCTCTTTATATATGTTTTATTTATTTATATTATCTTTCAATAGTTATTTCTTTAACAATAGTATTGTTGGTGTTGATTTTAGTATAATATCTATGTATTTTATAGTAGTGCACCATCTGTATATTTATGTTGGTTTATGGTGGTATATATTATCGTTTGGTTTAAGTCATTTTTAACATATTGAGTGATTTATTAATATATTTACTAATAAATTTATTTATTATGTTATTGATTTAATTACTTGTGTGATTAGTTTATTAGCACTATTTTTCATATATGATCCTATATATTCTATATATTCCATAGCGTAGTTTAGTAGTGATGCTTTATTCTTATACCTTTGTATGTATTAAATGTGACATTGTTTATTCGTAATTGTATATTATATATATGTTGCTGTTTCTGCTACATTATTACTGGTAACTGTTTTGTACATGGTTCATTTATGTATTTAGACGGCAGTAGGAAGTTTTGTTTTTAATCTTTTGTGTCTTTTTATCATGTTTACTGCATGAGATTGGCCCTAGTGATGTCTTGTAAGTGAGTACTATTGAGGGGTTAATTAGGGGCATTCCTTTTTAGAGTCTGATTGCTCTATTATTCATCTGGTGAGTTAAACATCTTTTTCAATTTGATCCACCCAATGGCAATCTTTGTCTCACTATATAAGCGTCACTGGGGTCAGTGCCAGGTACTCTTTGACAAAGTCCCTACCTGTAGACGAAACGCGTCAGAGTTTTCTCTGTAGCAGTATATTTTTGAGTGTATGCACTCATTAAATACAACCTTTTAGATTTAAAGCGTGTGGACTTCCGATTTCATATCCAGACGGCAGCTGTGAACCGCCTGACTATTCCTTGATGTATTTTATTGAAGTTTTTTTTTTATTAAAGTTTTGTAATTCAAATGATCATTGTTTGGCATGGCTCGTGTATCCCCTCCCACACAAACTCCTATTGGAGAGTTACCTAAATTATGTGACCAATCAGGACAGATTGGGAGGTATATACCACCAATGCTTAATACTGCATTTATTCCCTGATGAAGAGGCATTTAGAGCCTTGAAACATGTTGGAATTAGCTTTTTTTTCAAGATATTGAGTTTACATCTAGTCCCCCAAGCTCCTATCATTCCACCCTGCTCCCCCTTGCGGATCTGTCAATTTCGGCGCGACACGCCTCTTAGTGATGTCACTCGAGCGCCGACGGAAGCTCCAGAGCTACACGTGGAGTCAGTTTGCCGTGGAAGAGATGGACTGAGACTTGCCTCTGGGGGACTTTGATATTTGGGACTTGATTGCTGCCCTCACCGCACCCCACCTGTGGACCAGCTTCATCACTGTGGTGACCTGTGATTGTCCTTACCTGTGGAGCCTGATGACTGATGATCCATGATTGTCCAGATCTTCATGTTGGTGTGGTGTATGGGTAACTTGTCCCATGAAATGCTGTTTTACTATTTCCCTGATGTACGCACATTACCTATCCTTGGATATTTAATACAGTTTTATCCTTGATTTACTTCACTATGAGCATTGTGCGCTGTTTTCTTTTTGTTTCTCTGTTTTAGCTCTTGATGGTGTTGAGCCACCCCTCATACAGCTGCAGACACTCTTTCACCAGTTCACGTATAATTTTGTATATTTGTTATCACTAATATTTTTTTAGTGCACTTTCACACCCTTCACAGCACTGTTTATGGTTGCGCACTGATTACTCCTCTTGTATCATTTCCTGCTCACAGGTCTCTGCTTTTAAAGGAAGTTGCCAGGAGCAAAAATGGACGATCCAGCCACAGAGGGCAAGCGTTATTGTCTGGACCACACCATCCACGGAGAAGGAGTCAGAGCGAATACTTCCTGGTACACCCAGCCCCAGCCAATCAGCAAGCGCGTTGAGTAGATCCACGTGACCTCAACGCGTTTCGCAATATTCTCCTTCTCCGTGGACGGCGTGTTCTGGACAATAAAGCGCCTTCAAGCGTACTCTTTTCGGGTCAGTACCGCCCCCCCTCTCAGCTCATTCATTCGTGCAGCAGGGGCATCTCATTATCATTAGGAGTTCTTCTTGTAGTCTCACGATCTTGGAGATTGTATTATCTGCTGCGTTTACACGTTTTCTATGATACCTTTTTTATGGTATTTTACATGTGTTTACTGTATTAGTCCCGCGGTGTTGGAACCGCGGTTAGTGTTTGTCCACGGTCTGAGTGGAGACCTTTTTTATCATTAAAATCACGATTACACCTAATTTCATATCTGATTGTGGTTTGGATATTTTAGAGTGTATACTAATTCTTGGTGCGCTTGGTGTGTGTGTATCTTTCTTGGATGCTGGTGTATAGTGATTCTACATGAAAACTTACCAGCAAAGTTTCTTTCTCAACTTGGATACCTTCCAGACGTTTAAGAATGTCTTTTGTGTCCCTTACACGTGATGGTAGGTGGTGACAAAACTTCTTAGGACCGTGTCAATATAGATGCTCTCGTTCTCTGTGAGTGAGCCGATGCCTGAGACAATCGGCCTCCCTGTGGTTTTGTGGTATGTTTATGGATTTTTGGTATACTATAGAATGTTGCGGTGGTTGGACACCTGTTCATCGTAAAGTCATGCTCTTGTTTAGAAATGACTTTAGTTAGTCTCCCTTTTCCAAAATTTGGCTAAGTTGTCTTTGAAAGACTTAAAACGTGGATGTCTATTTTTTAATGTATTTTGTTCTTAGATTTTTGTCTATTAAATAAATATTTTTTTTTGTCCATTTTTAGTGCTCAATCACTATATTCTCTTTTTTAAAAATATTTTTTCATTTTTTTCTGTTTTGTTTTTATGTGGTCGATATTTCCACATCAATATCTTTTAGGTGCATTTTCCCCTAACAATATTACACTATGTTGTTTTATTTATCTCTTCCCATGTGCTGAGCAATGGCTGGTTCCAGTTTTCTACATCTTTGGAACTTTTTGGGACTATTTTCAGCATCCTGTCACTTTCACACTGTTGTATTTGTGCACATTCACCATTGGATTAATTTATATGTTAATCGTCTTACATTTACTTATTACAATTATTATATATAGTTGTAAGGGCACCGCTATCATCTGTTTTTTTTCCGTCTTTGAAAGACTGTTGTAGGGTCCTTATCTAGGATTCTGTAACACTTTTTATCACCTAGTAGTTTGTGGTTTTCTGCAACATAGTTCTCAGTGTTAAGGAGGACTATGTTGACACCTTTGTCTGCTGGTTTCACTGTTATCTCCGCCATGTCCATTGCTTTCTTTAGGGCTTTTTGTTCTTTTTTATTTAAATTGTTTTCCCCTTTTCGGATATTTAGATGTTCAAGGTCCCTAGTAACCAGGTTCAGAAAAGTGGACACATTCGAACATGAGTCCTGATGTGGGGTGAATCGACTTTGTGGCTTTAGAGAGGTGTGTGGCCCATCTCCTGGGTTCCTATCGCTGTCATCCAGAAGAGCGATAAGATTCCTGATGTGTTGGTCTCTTTCATCGAGAGTATCATCGCCTGAGTCCGTGGTTCTGTTCTTTTATCTGCGTTTGAAGAATGTATGTAAGAGCATCTTTCGTGCAAATAGATTCATGTCTTTGACCGTCGAAAAAATCAAAATTGGCCATGGGTACAAACGAGAGACCCTTTGAGAGAATATTGTTTTGGTCATCAGTTAAGGATATTTTGGTTAAATTGATGACTCTAGTTGTATTTTCCTTTTTGGATGTTTTTAGGATCGGCGTCTCCTTGTTCTGTTCCCCCGTTGGAACCAACCCCTCCGGCCTCTTGCTCCCCAGTTTCCTTCCCCTTCTCATCTTTCTCCAGGTCCATAGTCGGTGCTCTGGTGGGGTACTTCTTAAAAAGGAACCTGGGATGGTGTTTGTTTCTTTTGAGATTTTGATCTTGATCTGGTTGTAATTTATTCTTAAATTTGTGCTAGTAGCTGGTGTTCTCCCATTCTGTAGAAGACTCACTTTGCTCTTGTGATTTGGGTTTGGATGTTTCAAAATGGTGGTTATAAATCTTCCCTTCTTTGAAATCTTTAAAATCCCTCTGGAACTTTTTATGTTTTCGTTCCTTGATATCTTTGACATGTTTCTCAATATTCTTAGAGGCAGCCGCAAGACAGGATGGCGGGGAGCAATCGTACTGTCGGATATAGCGTCAGATGATCCAGCCCAGCACACCAAAGACTATGTGAGAAGCCTCCCCAGTGTGAAAGATAGCGCACCATATTTACCGGATGAGGAGGATATCATAGATTGCGAAGCTTTGGAGAGTCCACTTGGAGAAGATGCTGTTTCTTCAAAGGCATACACTACCTGGGATAGCTAAAGCCACAACAGTGATCCACACGCTCGCACGCATACGGCTGCACTACGACAGGCTCACAATCCAGGTACGCCCACACAGAGAAACACAGCTCCCCACACTGACCAACAGTCATCGCACATTCACACCAAGGAAGAAGCGATTGCAAGGTCCCTCCCAGCAACCACTGTTGCACCAAGCGCACGCTCTGTACACACGACAAAGACGCACGAAAACCACCACTCGACCTTAGAGTCCAACGCTGCGAATGTAGACGGCGGACAAAGCAACATATCAGAACACGACCACCCACATCCTACGCAAAACCAACATACTGATGCATCAGGCCTAACAGACATGGGCAAGTACATGATCCGGCGTGATATGTACAAACAGGACTTACCAACTTTGACGACCGTCCCGAGAACTACAGAGTATGGACGTCCACATTCAAAGATGTAATCAAGAGCCTGTACTTCACTGCGAGGGATGAACTCAAACTAAACACACATATACCCAGCAAGCTCTAAGAAACCCCCAAAATGACCCCATAATGTATGTATGTATGTATATATGTATGTATCATACATTTTAAGTTATGGTGGGTGAAAAAGGTGACAGAAAACCTCCACCGTTAGCATATAGCCAATGAAGAATATCACTTGTGAGCACATTCACATATCTTAGACAGGTCTGCAACCCTGCCTTTCAACCATTATCATAGACTGGGAGAAAAAGAAACCTAGTGAATGAGCACTCAGTCACAGAATGAGTATGAATTGTATTAAAATATTTTATTATCATTAACAAATATAAAATAAAGGGATTTAAAATAAACAGCATATAAAGTCACTATGATAAAAAATAACATTGCTATGTATAATATTGCATAATAAAGATGCTATGTTGATATACAGTACTTATGGAAGATATGACAGTAGGTCAAAATCTCATGCTGTGCATTAACAGTTTATTGGGATTAGGGGGTAATATTGTTCACTGCTGTATTATAACTGCCTATTTGGCCAATGATGTTTGTGGGTGAGGTATACCCAACTAATACGGATAAAGAAACTTGCCTACTGATAACCTAAATAGTAGTAAGTGTATAGAATATATAAAGCAGAGATTATTCTCTCCATGTGGGGGCACGTAGCTACCAGTCCATTAGTGGAGATAAAATGCTGCATAGATATAAGGTAACAAGGCAGTTAAAAAGATATCACAAAGGGATCTATTGTGATCACCTATTGTTGTTAGATCAATAGGTGTCTTGTATACCGGGTCCCTGGATAAGGAAGTGAGTGTCAATTACATATGTCAGTAACACAGCAGCCCGCTAGAATGAGCAGCTACTGCTGCGACACATTTTATTCTTACTTTTGCCACTAATTGGCCGGGGATTTACTCCGGCTGGCGCCGGGTCTAGACTGCGCACCAGCCGCGCCACGTGACAGTGACGTAACAGTGACGCGCGGACATGCCGCCGTCACCACACGGCCCACACGCATCCTGCCGTGCGGGAAAAGTAAGAATAAAATGTGACGCCAGTGTATGCTGTGAGTGAGGGATAGACGTCACCCGTCCGGTAGCAGAGTTACAGCAGACCAAGGTACATAGGTTGCTGCACTGGGGAGTTAATGGTGAGTATACCCTATCCCCCGACCAATCCCAACAAGAAACAGTAGCGCTGTATGAGTACACTGCTAATTTGTGTGGTAGATTGTGATAATTTGGTCACAGTTGGTGATGTCATTTGTTTTATAAATATATATTTTTAATGTGTCCCGGTTTTCACTTTTGTAAATCTGGTCACCCTAATTTTGGCTTCAGTTGGCTTTTTGGCCTAATCATAACTGTGAAGCACTTTATTTAGATACAAGCACAAGAGGAAGTAATCCTTTCCTATTTCAAGCAAGCCTGCCAAGTTTCAATGTGAGTATGGCAAAGGAAAAATGCATGCTAGGGCTGTATCAGCAGGAAATATGATATGAATGCAATTGTGGGGTCATGGAAGAAAGGGGTCAGAAACAGGGAAGTTAGGGAGGATTTTTATAGGGAGGAAAATGTTTTATAGAGGGGAGTACACAAACCCAATCCCATAATCTCGAGCATTAATATTGTTGTTTATTTGGAAAATGCCAACATATTCCGCAGTGCGGCACCGTGTGTGTGTATGGGGGGAGGGGGGAGGGGGGTTGGGTAAGGGTACAGAGTGATGTAAATTACATAAACAGAATTACATACAAATAGGGACAAACAAGCACAACCAGATACAGAAGGTAATGAGGGGCCTGCTCATGAGAGCTTACAGTCTGGAGTTATTGGATATATCAATTACAAACACTCACTCCCTGAGGTCTAAATACTGATTTTGACCTGGACTGGTTTTTATGTGACTAACATTTTATGTTACCAATTTTTTTAGTTCAATTTTAATTGCTCCATTAATAGTGTATCATCATTTTTACTGTCAACTACCTACCTGTATTTTTTTAGTTTACATTTTCACTTGTTTGTATTCTCGTCATTTTCAGAATATTCTATTCCTAATTAATATTTAGTGGTGCTGGTTTTTAGTATAGTTATCTACTTTGTACTTATATTATTATCATTTAGATGTAATGTTTGCTTTTCTCTGGTCTTAATTGTTGGTGTTAATATTAGCTAATACAGTAAATGTCATTAGGTCATTGCTGCTATACACATCCCCTGGTATTTACTCTGTATTTATTTGTGTATTGGTTTTCTTATGGCAAATCAGATCAATTGCTGGTTTATATACCTTTTGTAAAGATTCTGCCTGATCCATGCCGGGGTTTGCTGCAGTTAGGGCAGGCAAGCTGGAACACCCGTTCTCCTCAGTTCTGTTACTGGCAGCCTGCTACTTAAGGCTGCAGTTCCCAGTGGGAGTCACCGAGCAAAGTTCTGTTTGTTGCAGCCCCGGTTGGCCTTCGCCGTCACGCATTACACTTTAGCCTATTTTGGAATCCCTGTTGCTGACCCCAGACTGTGACCCCGACCTCCTGCCCTGACCTTTTGAATGTCGCCTGGACTCCTGCCCCCAGCGACTTTTTCCACGTGGGCTGGTTGACATTGCAATTTAATCTTTTTATCCATTGCATATTTTTTGTTGTTTGAATTACAGTATCGTGTTTTAAGGGCAAACTTTCCCCATAACTCATTGGGGAAAACCCCCACCCAGGGACTCATTATCCCCGGAGTGATTTCGGTTAGAGGGAGAAATATTTCCCCTATATATGCTTAACATCAAGACATCACAAATGTGACAAATGCATTTTTATTCATTTCATCATATACATTGAAGATCAGACAGACTGCGCATTGTGCTTTTTCTTGTCATTTTATTTCCCATTGTATCCCAGATACTGGGTAAAGAAAGGCCCATTCTGATTGACAGCGGAGATCACATAATACATGTGACAAAAGCAAAAAACTCGAACGATCCAAATTGTGAGTATAAACACTACAGAATAAATCAAGGCAATAAACATCTGTATGGACATGTTACACTATTTGTGGTCTTTTTTCCTTTTCATTTGATATATTACCTTGATTTAAATACTGTGCCCAAGAGAACTGATGCCAAGCACTGATCTTACAATAAATGGATTGACTTACATCTCCCTGGAGTTGGGCCCCATGCATGGAATAATTGTAGCAATAGACACCTTTGAACTAAGGTAATAATAACATATAATAACATATGAAAACAATAAGAATTCTGCTACGTGTGCCTACAGATGTAGCCAGGTTACTGCACCTGTTGGAGCACTCTTCACAGATATATTGCATTGTAGCCCCTTCTTTTGAGTACGAATTGAAAACAATGTCTTCTACCAATGGTGCATTGTGTATAGTATGTCCCGCTGCAGCCAGCCAGCGGTTATAATACTGTTTGATACATCTGTATTTTTATTTCCTCCATCAGCCTACTATAAAAAGGACGTCAAATCTTATTGTAATGATGCCTCAAAATACAGATAAGAAAATCAACTCTTGGAAAAAATTCAGCAGACCCACAAGAGACTAAGAAATTGTCAGCTCAGGTTCAGTCTGCGTTTAACATGCCATTGATACAGTATTCACTTCTAATTAGGCACTTTGTAAGAGGTACTGTAGAGTAACATGATCTAATGCAAATGACAATAGACAAGAGATAACGCACAGAAATACATTTTTGGATTAAGCAATAAAATGTTGAATGCACAAGTTTATACATGTAGCCATGGCTGGTTTCTGGCTACCATTCTGCTCTCACTGGCATACAAGTCCTGGTAAGAGCAGGCAGTGCCAATCATGGGGTTTACCCACAAAGACAGTCCCTTGAGTGACAGGGAAGGAGGTGTGACTAGGTCTGTGTTCTGCCCAAACCTGGGTTCAGACCTAGTACCTTCTCCGTACTGTACTTAAGGGAGGTGCAACCCCAAATTCACTGTGTGTCTCTACCGTGAAAGAGACAAGGTATCACACAGGACTGCTGAGAACTGGCAGGGCCTGGCCTCATCCCTAAGGGGGGGAGTGAGTGATTATCTATTCCCTTGGTCCTGCTACAGGGCTGGGGAAGAGCAGGGACTGCTGCGGGGGCCCTTGACCCGTAGTGAAGGTACGGGGACCATCCTAAGTTGGGAGACCAGAACAGAGACTGTGTTAGGCAGAGAATTGCCAGGTGCATTGAGTGTACAGGAATACATCCGTTCCAGTTGAATATACTTCCTGCCTGGTGTGTGATCTTACTGGGGGAGAGGTAACCGTTTGTACCGTAGGAGATCGCCTCCATACTTCTGGAGCTTACTGTAGATGGAGGCGCTGTGTACCATGTAGTAAATGTCGGGTATATACCCCAGAAGCTTGTCCTGCAATCCCCACAACCATCGACGGACGACTCACCCTCTTGTGAACCAACAGGTATCATGCACTATACACCTGGTAACAGGGGGATATCCCACCGGGTGGGGGAAACCCTGTTACATACATTTATTATAGAGAAGAGATTTCATTTGCACTGGAAAAAAGGGCATTCTATGCATTTTATGATACTTTAAGTGTACCAGCATTGATATTACATATACAGAGGTGACTGTCTCTTTTTGTAAATCCGAAACCTTAACACACTTGAAGGCTCCATCTTGTGGGCCAGCTCGATATTGCAGGTTTCACAATCAGAAAAAAATATAGAGTCCGTTTCAGACTAGATACTGTATGTGCAAAACTTTCCAAAATGCATTCGAAAGCTTGTTAACAGTTTTGTTTACCAAATTAGATGCCCGGTGAAACATTTCACAGAACTTTTGAGGGTAAAAATGGATCTGAAATCGTACATTTACACCATACTTTTGCTGTTTCACCTATACATTACAGCTCAGTTACAATTCACAAGTGATTTGTCAAGCATTTCAATGTCATGCTAACTGACACCCATTCACATCCAGACCCTGAAATGGGAGAGGAACAGTTCACCCCCACTGAAGACAACAATGCTTCCTGTGCAATAGTAAGAATGATATTAAAGGCCCATTAGTGTGGATGCCCCCGAACACTTCTTTATACAACATGTGGAGAGTTGCTTGTGAACAAACATGAGCACACCTGAGATACCTGGGAAATATGCTAATTTGAACATGCAAAGTATATTCAGAAATGAGCACATTTTACAGGTATTCCTGGTGTATTTCAGGTGTGTTCACAGGTATTTCTCTACATGTTGTATAAAGGGTTTTTTAGGGAGGTACTGTATATAAGTCACTGGGTAATTGGTTTATTAAAACCTCTATAAAATCTATTTTTCAGTCACTCAGTATGAACTGCTGCAGCACTCTGCAAGACATCCATCCCAACAGCCATCCATTCAACCGGTCTAAAGAGAAAATGTCAATCAACTTTTCTATACAACTTTAAAATAGTACAAATATATTTGGAGGATAATCTGGGGAAGTAAGGGCTAATATTTGTGAGACTAAGTAAAATGCTCAGGTAGTTGAGTACCCTAAAGGAGATGCTTTGAAAATGAAGATAGACAAAAATAATAATCTGGTGGAAGGAGTGGCTCAGTGAGTAAAAGCACAGGCTGAAAACAAGGGCACTGAGTTTAAAGCTGCAGAGCAAGCAATCTCATACGTGTGTTTGTTTAATAAATCAGTTCTGTACTATGAGAAAATATGTGAAGCATTTTTTTAAATCAACAACTCTAAATGACATTTTTAATGTATTATAATGTAATAAGCATTTTTTGTTTCTATAGCAACCATTTACAAAGTCACATCCCCTTCCTTTTCTGAAACAGCTCTGACTCACCCCTTTTTAAGCCCCACCCTGTCTTTAGCAATGCATCAATTGTATCTAGTGCCTGCCTGGTCACATGATCTTTCCCACACAACTTTGCATTTTTGGTCCTCTTCTGCAGCACTGACAGCCATTTAGTGAACCCCCGAGCCGAATCTTCACCATTCGATCACAGGAGAATAGTTCGAGCAACTAAGTACTTATCATTGTGTGGATTGTATTGATGGACATATTAAAGGGGAAAAACACTTTTTTTTTTTTTCAAACCGCAGCTTTGACTGCTGCTTTAAAGCAGGGGAACCTGGTTCAAATCTGGGTGCCAGCTCCATGCGATCTTGAGCAAGTTTCTTTATTTCTTTGTGCCTCAGGCCCTAAAAATTCCACTGTCAGCGCTATTAAAAAAAACCTATTATTATTATGACGAGACTCTTAAATAACTCCTTCTGTCACAATCATGGATGTTGTTATATAGCAGCACAAACATCATATATAATTGTAGTGAGTGCCATGCCTACCGTGGTATATTTGAGGTACATTAGTGAATACTAATTCTCCACGTATGTTACTGCCACTCTATGAATGATTGAATGTCTAAACATTGTATTTGTTGTGTGAGGGAGTAGCGATTCCATTTCATGCTTTCAATATACCTTGCTGCAGCCGGCTAATCAATTACAGCTGGGTCAGTGTCTACAAAATAACAGGTGTTTCTCAGCTTCTTGCTGGCAAACTTCAAAAACTACAGTATCTCCCTTAGACTGTCTCTGATTTTCTAAACTCTCAGTTTATCTGCGATTGCACGTTTTGTGATTTATGCTCAGCTTCTTACTATTTTTCTACTTTGTTCTTAAGCCTTGTTTGTATATAAGCCTGTATATTGATTGTGTTGCCATGTGCTTCTTTGGGTTTGCATGCTGTCTTTTTATGATAGGATGTTCTTTTGTGCCTACCCCTAATGTACCATTTACATGATAACTTCTGGTACCCGTTTCTTTACCTCTATCACCAGCATTATCTCCTATGTGTTCCCTCCTGCCTTTACCATCTCTACTCTCTAAACTTAGCTAACCAGCCCTAGTCTCTCCATCTCTGCTTTTAAAGGCCTAAGGACGTTTCTACCAGCACTGTTCATTCTGCACCTGCAGTACAGCATAACAAATGGCTGGCAAGAAGGAATTGGACTGAACTGTTTATCCTGACCGCCGACCCAAGAAGTCTTCCCTCACCAAGAAGGAAAATAACGTGATGACGCCATGCAGACAGACTCGAAAAATTGGCCCAAAACAGATGAATTTCAAATTTTCAAACATCTATTAAAATTGTGTATATGGATCAACACTAGTGTCACAAAATAGACAATAATCCAAAAAGTGCAAATAGAAAGAGAAAACAAGTTATACATTTAAAAAAGAACATTGAATATAATAAAAACATCAAATCAGAACATATCTGACAATAATAAACATAATTATAATAATATAGTGAGCATCACCATTTGTTGTATCCCATAAAACCAAGATACAGAAATGTCACATATATAATTACATGATATAAACATGATAAATTAGAGCCAGTAAATTGGGCCCATTCTATTCATTTGGAAATAAAACAAATAAAAAAATACTCGTAATAGAACCCCCCCCCCATTCTTTTTTGTATCTTTAGAATAAATATAGTTATAATGACAATGGAATATACAAAAAGATCCCAAATTACTTAGCACTCAGTACCTTGTTTTAACGATGTAGATGAATTTTATTTAAAAAATATTTTTTATTAGTATTGTGCAATCATAAAATAGGTTGGGTTTTATAAACTAAACGGCAAATAAGTATATTTAAGTAGTTGACAATGGTTAAAATGTTGCCAGGGTACATATGGCTATTAACACTTTTAGTGTCTCGGAAGGTCTATGTAGACCTAGTACCTATTCTCTGCTTTCTTGGAGTGGCTTGTGCAGATCTATTGTCTTGTGATAGTTGTGTAACGGGTATTACTTGTTAATACAGACGCTACTAATGCTGTATTTACCTGTGTGGCCCTTCGGAGCCTAAGCCTCTGCATGGAGAGCCTGGGGTACATATATATATCACAATATCTCGTGGTGCAACGCCTCCACCTGGGAGGGATCCCGATGGAGCGGGAGGAGTCCCTCACAGGACACAACACAATAATACTCACTGGTATAAACAGAACGGTCTTTACTGAACACATGCACATATGTATACAGTATACTTATACTCTATATGGATCATAACAATACTCGCTCTTGTTGAGGGTATTGTCCTTCCCAACCACCGTGTATCCCTACACCGTGTCCAAATGTACTATACAGGGCCCTTGGCCACTCTACCACGTAAGTGTCCCCAAGTGATACCCCCGCCCTTTAGGCGTGCTTCTTGCGTTGCTGTACAGTGCTGGTGCACTTGTAGACTGATACCTGCCCAGGGCTCCGGCCCCGGGTTCCGCAGACTACGACAGGGATTCCGTCCGGTTCCGACGTCATCGCGTGGGGTGAATTCCGGCGTGGATAATATCACCGTAAGTCTCTGTGTCTTTGGTGACGTTCTGAGCCCAGAACCCACCTCGCAGGGCTGCGCTGCTTAGCACTGTGTCCCTGACTACCAAACAGATAATGGGGCAGAGTCCCTACCTAGGGCTTGTCCCTATAGCACAACAAGCTGTTAATATGGCTCAGGACCTAACTGGGGCCTAGGGGGCTGCTGGCCTAATGCAGTGGGTCACAGACCCCTGCACTCACCTCCTACCCCAAGCTCTTCCTGGTCCTGACTCCTCGCGTGGGCTCAGCGCATGAAAAGTATCAATTCCCTCAGCAGGGGATTCGGGCAACCCTATTGGCTCCCTGGCACCACTTGACCTAGCCCCTGTGCACGACGGGGGCTGTAGTCTTCTTGGGAGCTATTCTCCCATTGGCCACCTTGCGCGCACCTCACCTGCGCATGCGCGAGCTAACTGAGAGCCTCCGCCACTGCCGCTGTACTGCACATGCGCGAGTCAACAAAGATGGCGGCGCCCTTCACTACCGGGCCGCCGCGGAACCTCCGGAGCACCGGAGCGCTCCCTGCTCGTCCCCCACCTTTCTGAAGGGCCGGCGGTTCTGCCGCTGGTCCCTGGCAGCACCCACAATCACCCCCGCATCGGAGGTACAAGGGGACGGGGGGGAACACCACTACAGTTGGATACAGTGATACACCACCCTGTAGTGTTACGCCAGCCTGGTAATGTAATGGTAATTCTATGTACTAGACAGTAATCCCTCCCCCCCCCCTTTAGTAGACTCCACCTTTATCCGACACCCGCCTCCAGAGTGATGCCCAGGTCAGTGAAAGGTGGAATGTTTTAATGGTTAGTCTTGGGGCTGGTTTTACTGCATGTGACAGTTCCCTGATATATTATTTAGTTTTTTTTTACAGTTCCCTGATATATTATTTTGGTATAATGTCCTTATCAAGAATCGTGGAATATTTAAGAAGAGAAATATAACAGGAGATATAAGGAGCGAAGTATTAGGACAAGACCATTTCCTATTAGATTGCATTTGAGGAAATTGAAAAATGCTAATAAGAATATAAGTTTTTCCAACTATTATTAAGGCCTCATGGACTGCTAACGCTCAATTCAAACAATCCAAGAAACCTCTTTATTTACAAATATCCTTATCGATAAACAGGGAACGCTGACAAGAGAAATATGAGAAAGGTTAGTTACAGTAGAGTGGAGTACTTGAGAAAAAAAATTATATTTAGACTGATTTAAAGGGAATTGAAAGACACTAAAAGTGTGAAACTTCCCACTCCTGTTCCAGCCTCCTGGACTTTGAGTAATGAATTCAGAAATCCCCCAAAATTCTCTTACAAAGATTATTGAAAGTGTCTACAACTCTTATACTGGGAATAATCCTCTCTATATCTTGAAATGAATAAAATGACACGCTGAATTATGAAAGTAAAAAAATGTCTTGAAACCGGGAAACTCATATCCTCATTTTCAAAATGTCTAATATGCTCCCTAATTCTGTCTAGTTGTGCGACCCACATACTGCATCCCGCATTTACATGTGAGAAGATAAACAGTGTTAACCAAATAACCAAATTACAATTCATATATTGTTTAATGGGATGTTTGTTTTGGTGATTTGTTAACAAATGTACATATTTGAGAGTTAGTTATACATCCCAGCATTAATCAATTTGAAGTTTTCAATTTGTTTGTATATAAACTTGGAGACATGTTTCCAAGAGACAAAGCTCTCCTAACTGTAAACTAGCAACCTTTATTCCCCACAAGTTGCAACTTTTGGTCCAAATTTTAAGATGGCTATACTGTATGTGTTTTTACCACATCACATACTGTACAGCACCATATTCCAAACTATATAGGTAGTCCTTGCTATCCAACGTTTCACTTTACAACGAATGGCATACTGTATCCAACTCTTTACAATGCAACCCTATGGGCTGCTTTACAATGCCGGAATGTGTTATCAGACGCCTGAATGCGATATCCAACGCTCACCACCACTGATTAACATGGGACTCACTTTACAACGGTTTCACTATCCAACGCTACTTCCAGAACGGATTCTGTTAGATTATTGAGGACTGCCTGGAATCGGTCACAAAACTGTCTCTAGTTCTACAGACTTCTCTTGATCTGCAATGAGATTTTGTCTATTGATCTGATTTACTTGATGGACAGCTTTATCGAACATCCATATTGGATAATCTCGCTTTCTAAATCTAGACCACAATTCCCTCGAATGCATGTGAAATATATGAACATTGAACAATTTCTCTTCATTCACATGAATTAACCGTTTGGAATGCCACATACAGTGGGCCACTTTAGAGGCGGTTTGTCACACTTCGGAGCTATGAGAATAGGCCCGTAAGTACTTCGGGTATTTTTTTGGCAGGAGAAAACTGGGATTAGCCACCTAATACAGATAGTTCATACCCCATTTATCCACAGTCACCACCCCTCTGAGTGACCTGACAAAAAAAAATCAGCCCTCACAAAATACAATGGTTCTATGACTGCGAAAGAACCTTTTAGCAAATGTAAGCTCTCCTGTGCATGACCCCAACACTGTAGAGTCCTGACGTTCAAAAAACATTTGCTTCCAAGGTAGCGTTAGGGTGATTCCTTACCCAGGACTTTGAGGGAGAAAAGCATCACATTCAGTACAACAGTAGGAAGCTCTTACAAAAGGAGTCCCGATATGAAGTGTAACCCATGTTCCCCCCCCCCCAGACACAGATGCCATATCTAGGGTGTAGTGAGGGCTGGCTACATGTAAGTTGGTGGTGCATACCTGCCGGTAACAGGATGCCTGAGTCTCACGCGGTGATATCGGGGATAAAGGACCAGGCTTCTGGGGTATATGCCTCCATCTTCTCCTTAGCAACGGTGCAGCGCCTCCATCCTCTATAACTTCCCAGAATGTGGGGTAGGACCCTTATAGAGAAGTTACCCTGGTCCCAGGGTGAATGCTCCAGAACACACACACAGTCTGATGTAAAATCCGCAATGTCTCTTTATTGTCTCTGATCACAGCAGCAGCACACAGTAGCAGCAGTTCAGATATATGGGTATTCCTCTTCTCCTTCCCTCCAGTGATGTCTCCAGACAGGATGGTCTGGATGGGGCCTCTATACCCCGGCCTCCACCTCCACCAGGGTAGGCCCTGTGGGTGAGGCTAGATCTCCTGCCCCTCACCCCCTGAGCAGGGTGAGGGCATTGGTCCACCTCTATATAGGTCTGTCCTTATCTCCTCTCGGTCCTACAACACTTCAGACCGCACACTCTCCTCAGCTCCCATCTGATGCTCCCAGACTGACCAGCTATCTGTGCAGCTGTCACAGGGTCATCTCTCCTTTCTCTGGTGCAGCAGACACACTGCTCTCCAGAGACTCCAAACTCTCACAGGCCTGACAGACGAGACTCCACTCCATGCAGAACTGCCTTGACTCACATCCACACAGAACTGACACTCCAACAGACTGAACTCCATGCAGAACTGAACTCGCACACAAACAGGACAGCCTACTAAATAGACTCAGCCCCGCCCCCTATGATGTCAGCAGGACCTCCCCTCTGTTTAGCCTGCACAGAGCTCAGGGGCCTGCCTCCACCACAGAGGCGGGGCTTGGTGAGGGGGGAAAACCCATGGTCACTACTGGCGCCTGCCCTTACCAGGGCTTATTCCAGTAGTAGAAGGATAATTAGCCCGTTCTGTTTACAGGGGGCTACAGAAGTAATAGAGAAGGTGTGCGTTGTGATTAAGTGGGTGGTAGAGACACTACATCACTATTTGCAAGGGATCCACTGTACCCTGGTAACAGACCATGCTCTGCTGAAATGGCTAAACACAATGAACGGCTCCAGCCACAAAGTCATGAGGTGCAACCTGTCCCTCCATCCATTCCCCTCCCTGTTAAATACAGACCCATGAAGGAAAACGATAATGCAGACTGTCTAGAGAAGGCTTGCCGGGTTGGGCTTCCCATAAAGACTGTGGGGGAGGGGAGGAGTAGGTCACAGTGCAGTGTTACAACTGGCTCATTATTACAACTGGCTCATTATTACAGGATGACAACATACCTGTAGTCATGAGCCAGCCCAGCCTTTTCCACTTACCTGAGCTGCTAAGGAATCTAAGCATAGCTGCTTGGCAGTTTAAGTAATTAAGCTGCAGCCTATTTCAACCTGGGGCTAACAGCCTGTTAGATCTTGTTACAGAGAGACCAGCACGCTGAGAAACACTACAGTATGTTTGAAGTGAAAGCCCTGAAGTTTCGCTGTGGGGTGAGAACTGAGAGGAACATACTCTGCTAGTCTAGGCATCATGCCATTAAGGCAAAGTAAATCTTTATTCGAGGTACCTATAGCCCGTTCCTTGAATTGTTCTCTGCCTAAGCAGGTCTAATCTCCCTAGTATTTGGGCTGTATCCTGTATATGTTTCTTTATCGTTTATTGGAGACAAATGAACTCCACCTTTTCTTTCAATACTAGTTTGTGTGTCCCACCTCTTCTTCCCCCACTTACACACCACCTGAATACATTTGGTTTCATTTTACTGTGAGTGAACCTACAGTAATAGCAACAATAGAAGAATCATGATTACAGTAAAAAATGGATATTGGTATATTACGAATATTGAAATATTTGATGCAATAATGACTGATGCTTTAAAATTAGGTACCAGATGTAAAAAGGAAGAACACAATGGGTAGCTGATCCCTCACTAATGTATTATGTTTAAATACAATGTATGTATGAATGCAGCACATTACATTACTAATGGAAGCTACTGTATATAAAATAAGGAACAATCTTGATTTAATACAGGCATAAGAACATTAAGTCACGAGGAGCATAATTTACAGTGGCGAGAAAAAGTTTGTGAACCCAATGATAATTACGGATTTTCCATGATAACCTTTTTGAATAAATATCCAATATGGTTTATATTAACCAATTCCATGTCTTTTGAAACAAAATGATGTATGAATTAGACCAACAATGAGTAATTAAGATTCAGGACATGTGCAAATGTAAGGGAACCCCTAGTTTTATCAGCTAAATTAAAGGAGATAATTAGAATCAGGTGTTTAAATAATAAGATGGATCTTCAGGGGTCATTTTGGGAGGCCCAACTCTTTATAAAGATCAGAAACTTTGTGTGTTTGGTCTTCACCATACAGCTGTGTGGAAACACATCATGTCATGATAGAAAAGAATATCTGAGGACCTCAGAAAAGCAGTTATGATGCACATCAGTCGAAAAAGGGTTGCAAAGCCATTTCTAAGGATTTGGGGTGCCACCAGTCCACTGTCAGACAGATAGTCTACAAATGGAGAATGTTCAGGACCACAGTCACTCTACCCAGGAACGGTCGTCCTACCAAAATCTCTCTAAGAACAAACTGGCAAATTATACAGGAAGTCACTAAGAACCCCAGAGAAACATCCAAGGATCTGCAGGCAACTCTCTCATTGGCTAATATGAGTTTAATGACTCAACTGTCATGAGTGATATGAGTGTTCATGACTCAACTATTGACTGAACAATAACAGTGTTCATGGAAGGATAGATAGGACGAAACCACTGCTCTCTAAAAATAACATTGCTGCCTGTCTGAAGTTCGCCAAAGAGCAAACTTGATCCACAAGATTTCTGGAAAAATGTTCTCTGGACAGATGAGTCAAAGGTAAAACTTTTTGGCCTCAATGAGATATGTTATGTTTGGCGAAAACCAAACACTGTTCAAACAGAAGAACCTCATCCCAACAGTCATGCATGGTGGTGGGAGTGTGACGGTTTGGGTCTGCTTTGCTGCCTCCACACTTGGATGGCTTGCCATCATGTACACAACAATACATTGTATCAGAAGATTCTAGAGGAGAATGTCAGACAATCTGGCCTTGAGCAGATGCTGAAATGAAAATGGGTCATGCTAAACATACAAGCAGATCTACAAAAGAATGGCTGCAGAAGAAGAAATTCTATGTTTTACAAATGCCTGGTCAAAGTCCGGACCTAAACCTCTTCAAAATGTTGTGGCAGTACCTGAAGCGAATTACTCATGCAAGGAAGTCCTCAAATGTTACTGAGTTGAAGCAGTTCTGTAAGGAGGAATGGTACAAAATTCCTCAAAACCGATGAGAGGCTAACCAGCAGTTACAAGAAAAAAGTCTTTGCTGCTCAAGGTGAATTTAAAGGTTCACATACTTTTTCACACATGTATATTGAACGTTGAATTATTTGCTGATAAATAAATGTTGAAAAAGTATCATGTTTTTGTGTAATTTATTTGATTGGGTTATCTGTATCAATTAGTAGGACTTAGATTAAAATCTAATAACATTTTAGGTTTGAAATATGTGAAAATCCTTAGGGGTTCAAAAACGTTTTCTCGCCACTGTATATAGAATGATGTAAATGTAGAAAATTGAAGACATATTAGCTCTCACAATGCAAAATGTGTGTACCATAGCAAACACATGACCATGACCCTCCGCTGCTACTTTGAAGTCCTCTCCCTCTGAACAGGTAACGCCCATGTCTCTCAGCAAATAGCCCAATGAACAGATGAAAATGCAATGCTGTTCCAAGGAAAGTCAGGACTGGGAGCTGTCATTTCACTTTTGCTCTCCTTCAAACAGCAATAAGGCATTCAAAGGTTCGTGTTTAGCAGTGCTGATTAGTACTGTCAGTAGTATTTCTGTAGGGAAAAAATCCTAAAAAATAAATATGTAATTATATTCAAACTACTGTACAATAAATAACACACCTTTAAATAAATTAATGCGTCTCAAATAGTATCCCCTCCCATCCCAGCTAGTATTCCAGTGCCATTGCCTAAGTACAGTACTTTAAATACAGTACGTTTTGATGACGAGTGGTGTAGTCTGTGCCTCCTGTTAGTATTTTTTGGGCCCAGCAAAGTTGCAGCCCTATGAAGAAGTTAACTTTAGCTAAATTATGCATTACAGCTGATATATTTTCAGGGGATTGTATGCCCAGAAAGAAGGGAAGGAGAATCTTCTCAGTTGTACGAATGGTGATGGTGACTCGAGATAAGACTCGCTAGAAGAAAGTTTAAACAACCTTATAGGGCAAGGATAAAAACATGCATTACTGTTTTACTGTAAAAGATTAAAGGGGGGATCCGAACACAAGCAGGAATTTGTGGGGACAGCAAAGAGTTGTACTTATGTAGGCCACGTTACTACAGGATGAGATCAGAATGTGGTAACACAATAAAGTACAGCTCAGCACCTAACATGCTACAGTATGACATCACAGCGTCCAACACAGAACCGCTTTGAGGGCCCCTGTGTCCACACAAGTTCTCTGCGGATAGTTGGAGGAAAGCCACTCATTAACTCTTTCCTGGTCAGGTGACACGCATGGTGATTTATTTTATTTCAGATGTGAGTTTTTATTAGTTGCTTTTTACATTACGTTTATTATATACCTAAATATTTCTCCCTTGTGCTTTCTGTTTTTGTCCTTTTGCCTAAGACATTTTCACAGTTCCTAGGATCAGCAAGATGTTATCCCCCTAGGAAACAGGTGCTGTTAGGGCTGAAGCTTTCTGATGCTGTGCTCGGGGCTTCTGAAGTTAAAGTTTTTTTTAAGTAGAAAGACAAATTAGATGAGGGAGTATATATCATGTTATATGGACTACAGGACAGTCTGGTTTGTCATGGTTATTAATAAGGCAACTTTTGCAGTGAAGTCTCTGTGGCTTTACACCTTTGTGCTCATGTTTCCGGTTTGCGTTTAACTAAATTTAATATACTCATATTTTCTATGCTCGTCTAGACAAGTTGGGGTTTAATTCCAAGGCATTTTGTTCTCATTCATTTCTTATACTGTAGGTGAAAAAACCAAGGTAGCCAGTCTAGGCATTGAGAAACAGTGACAAAAAAACTGCACTAGGTTGCAAAATCTACTGTATGTTCAGCCTTAATTATTATTATTTTTTTTACATTTTTTATTGGGGTTTTTAGAGGGTAGGGTACAGCAGAACATATACCAACAAGCTGGTACAGAAGTCATTAGTTATTTTTTAACAAGTTGACAATAATAGAGCTTCCGCACAACCTGTTAGGATCCGGGAGTATCAAGCCCTCCTCTCCGTCCGGAGGGGGGGAGTCTATGGATCTGCTCGTCTCTCCTTTTCAAGAGGAGTAAGGATAGTTAAAATAAAGAAAGGAAGAAGGAGGGGAGTGGTATGGAGCGGCATTAGAGAGGGCCGCCCAGGGCCCGACATCCACCGAGCTCTAGAACAGAGTTTGAGAACTCTATGGGGATTTAATCATATGGCCAAGCTGCCCAGGTTTTGTTGAATTTGTCTAGTTGTTGTTTTAATCGAGCTGATATAAGTTCCATAAAACGGACTTCCCTGATTCTGGAGAGGACCATCTCCCTGTTGGGATGGTCTAGTTTTTTTCCATTTTGCCAATATTGAGCGGCGGGCTGCCGTTAGTACAAAGGATGTACATTTTTTCATCTGAGGAAGCTGGCCTTCTATAGGCTTACCCAACAGCAATGACACCGGATCCAGTGGGACCTCCACCTCACTTATCTCCTCCACCATGGATCGGATCATATCCCAAAAAGGTCTCCCTGCTGGCCGCATCCCCTCCAACAGAGGTCTGACAGGCCAGGGAAGGCCTGGCTCAGCCTACTCGGGGTGAGGTACCAGTGGAATAAAATGTTGTAGATATTTTCCTTGATGGTGGTACAAATTGAGGTTTTGGTTGCGGCCTCCCAGATATCCTCCCAGTCTTCTCTATCTATTTCTATATTGCGGTCTGCAGTCCACGAGCATATAGCTATTGTTGACAGGTATCAGGGCACGTGCTAGTCCCATATAAATCCCAGAGATCGGACCCTTACGATATGCTCCTACCGCACATATCTTTTCAAAGTTAGAGGGGCTTTCAAACTTGGAGTTGTGAGAGATCGTTGTTAAGAAGTGTCTGATCTGGAGGAAAGTGAATAGGGGGAGACCCCCAGGGGCATATCTTTCCTGTGCTTCGGAGAATTTCATAGGCCGTCCTTTGATTAGCAGATCGGACGCTTTTGTTATATTGGCTGCTTTGAACAGTCTGAAGTCCCTAGGATCACAACCCGAGGAGAAGTCCAGATTGCCAAACAGGGGGGTCAGAATTGAAGGGGAAGATGATAAGCCAAATTTAGTTCTTGTTTTTGACCATATCCCCCATGTACATCTCATTTGCTCCCAGGCCCATCCTGCCCGGCGTTGTTTCCCACCCCAAGAAAAGGGAAGGGAGGGAGAGGGGAGAGATGTAGGAGGCTTCAATCTCCAACCAGCTGCAAGACGCTGGGTCATTATTCCATGTGGCCGCCTGTTTTAGGTGGGCTGCAAGGTAGTATTTGGAAATATCTAGTACTCCCAGACCTCCACTCTCTCTTGGTGCCATCATAACGATCATGCCACTCTTGACTTTTTCCCATTCCAGATAAATTGGAGTATATTATTTTGGATATTTTTGAAATCAGCTCCTGGGACCTGGACTGGGAGTGTTTGAAATAAATACAGAATTCTGGGGAGGACATTCATTTTTACTGAAGCAACTCTACCCAGCCAGGAGATATGGTGTTCGTTCAAGCTCTGTAGGCTCCTTTAATTTTTGCAAATAGAGGGGGAAGTTACAGTATGCTTAAACAATATCTCATATGAGTTCGTAATTTTAATTCCGAGGTATCGAATATAGGAGGAGTTCCATTTATAGCTGAAATTAATTTGTAGTAGTTTTACCTCGGATGGTGTCAGGGATAAATTTAGGGCTTCAGATTTGTCATTCAGATTTGTCATTATTGATTTTGTATCCGGATACCTGGCTGAATTTTTCTAATTGTGATTGAAGGTTGGGGAGGGACGTCAAGGGTTCCGCCAGAGACAATATTACATCGTCGGCGAACAGAGATATCTTGTATTCCTCTTGGGCTATTTTGATTCCCTTTATATTGATATCTTTTCAGATGGTGGCCGCCAGGGGCTCTATCGATAAGATAAAGAGGAGAGGGGACAAGGGCAGCCCTGTCTCGTACCATTTTTTATTATTACGGGACTTGAGCCTCCGCCCGGGGCTTTACCAATGCAGACGGGTTTTTATACAGAGCTCTGATTCCCTCGAGGGAAGGACCTCGGAAGCCAAATTTGATCAGAGTGTGATCTAGAAAGTGTCATCTAATTCTGTCGAATGCTTTTTCAGCATCGAGGCTCAAAATAAAGGCCTTTGTTTTAGAGAGATGTACATGGTCGATGATGTTTATAATTTTACGTGTATTGTCCGACGCTTGTCTACCCATGACAAAGCCAACCTGGTCGTTGTGGATCAAACTCGGGATTATTGGGTTTAGTCTATTGGCCAAAATGTTGCTGTATATTTTCAGGTCCGAATTAAGAAGGGAGATCGGTCTGTATCTGCCGCAATTTAGTGGATCCTTACCCTCTTTATGAATTAGTGCTAGGTTTGCTAGGGACATTGAAGGCAGGATATCTTCCCCTTTCATGAAGGAGTTGAAAACTTCTACTAGGTGTGGGATCAGCACTGCCTTAAATTTTTTGTAATAAAGATTAGAGAAACCATCTGGTCCCGGGGTCTTGTTTGTTTTAATTGTTTTAATACTTCCAGTATTTCACCGGCGTTTATTTCCTCATTTAATTTTAGGGCGGTTTCTTCTGAGAGGGCCAGTAGGCTGCATTCCTCTAGATATTTTGTGATAGCTGTCAACCCGGACTTTGCGTTCTGGGGGGGGTTCAGGTTGTAGAGTTTGGTATAGAAGTCTGCAAATTCTTGGGCAATTTCGCTCTCTTTGAGCGTTTTGGAACCGGATTTCGTCGGAATTGCAGTAATTTGTGATTTAACCCTAAAACCTCTAATTTATTGGCCAGTATCCGATCAGCCTTATTGCCCTTGTCAGAATATCTCTGTTTTGTTCACCTCATCGACGCTCTACCTCATCAAGTTGGACGGCTTTTAATTCCATCCTTGCTATATTAAGTTTTTTGTATAACTGTTTTGTTGGCTTGTTTTTGTGCTCAGATTCTAGCGATTGAACCTTTTCTGACAATTCTTTATATATTCTCTCCTTTTTTTTCTTTTGTAAAGATGCGATGGAAATGAGGGAGCCTCGAATTGTGGCCTTATGGGCCTCCCAAAGCGTTGCTGGAGAACTTTTTGAGATACCAAATTTATTATCTCTGGAGAGTTTAGCAGAGAATCATTTTGTTTCCATTGGTGGCGGGTTTTCTTAAAGAAAGGCAAAGAGAGCGACAAGTCAATGGGGGCATGGTCGGACCAGGATATCAAGCAAATATTAGACTGGGAGGATGCCTGGAGGGCTTCTTTGGTAATTATTTAGTTTTTAATTTATCGGTCTTATTTAAGGTTGCCCCGCTTACTCTCCAGCTAAAGAATATCTGCATCTATATGATATGCATTTGGGATTTGGCAGTGATAGGATCCAAGTTACAATGTTGGGCCACAGGGGCTGGAATTGGGGGAAGGTTCTGCCACAATTGTAAGCCCATACATTAAATCTCGGTGAGCTTAAAATGATTTTCATTCACGCATATGGGAATGATTTTAGGGGGAATGCAGACTGTAGGGCTAATCCATAGGATAGAGTGGGATTGAGTCCATATTTCCCTCATATTTAATACATAAGATTTGGTTTGGTCTGAGGAGTGATCACGTTTCAGATGGCTGGTTAGTATGCAATTCAAGCCTTTGGAGTGGTGCAGGAGAAAAGTAAATAAGGCAGCAGCGGATATCCTGTGAGGATTGGGAGATGTACAGTAGTAGTCAGATGGGAAATGTGAAGAGGGTGATGAAGGCCTTCTATAGGCAAGATTTGATATAAGTGTAAGATCTGACATAGCTTTGGGCATTTACAATGCAGGCATTGAGGATAGGTTTGAAATGGCTTTATTTTTCGGTTGGAGGGTTCTGAGGCTTATTTATGAGAACAGCCTCAGCGGTAGGAGGCATTCCAGTCATAAATTAAGTTATTTAATTGTCTGGGCACTTACAGTATACTCCTGGCTGGGGGCAGAGCAATGTTTTAAGTTAAGGTTATTATACCCTGCAGAGTGAGAGGGAGCGTATATAAAGTCATGGTTGTTATTAATTCCATAAATTAGTGTTGTGGGCTTGCTTACGTAACACATGTATCCCCACCCCCTGTGAGATTATGTGACTACGGTGTGCATATGGTGCAATACCTGCGGCTCACAGGAGGTCTGAGCCTCGGCTGCAGAGAGCATGGGTTGTATCCTGGAATGATGTTCGGCAGCGCCTCCACCTGTACCGGATTCTACGATGTGGAATTGCCTGTTACAGGACATATTATATATAGACACAATACAGACATACAGACACAATAACCACACTCTGGGTAACATAAAATAACAGTTTACTATAGCAAAATAGTATGGCTACTAGTTACAGCTACCCGCCAGCCTCACACGGCCGTAACCTCCCATCAACGTCCCACACTCTTGTCCACAGTCCCCACAGTACTTTATGAGGCCCTCGGGCACTCAACCACCCTATTATCCACAAGGATATAGCCCCCACCCTTATATGTGTCAGTGCTGCCACTATGGTGTGTGTTAATTGGTTGGTACCTGCTGGGTGCTCCAGCATTCGGCACGCCAACTGGTAGCTGGGCAGGATCCGCCGTGGGTGGTATCCAGCTGGAGTGTCCCACCCTTGCAGGGTGATCTGATCCCAGACCACAATCATCAGGGTTGTGCAGCGTTGCAGCTGTGTCCCTGAACTTAAGGCAGCTAATGGGGCAGTGTCCCTACCTAAGGGGCAAGGTAGCAGCCACAATCTTGATATAGGAGTCAGGGCCTAGCTGGGGCCTATCAGGGGGTCTCTGGCCTAGTGCAGGGACCACAGACACCCTGCACATACAACCTCCCCTATCTGTCTCCAAGCTCCGACTAACGTGGTCCTGAAGTGCAAAACTGTATCAATCTTTCCTTCCAGGGGAAGCTGCAGCCCTATTGGCTCTCGCATGACATGTGACATGTGACCTGCTCCTGAGATGTAGTACCAGCTCAGAGCCTCTTCCTATTGGCAGCCATTCGTGCGCTTGCCACTGCACATGCGTGACATTGTTCCGAGCTACCATACCTGCCGCACTCACTGTGGATGCGCCACTATGCGCAAGATGGCTGCGCCCTACACCAGGATCCTCCAGAGCCCCCGATGAGCCTGTTGCCAACCCACAACCTCCCGCACCTAGCCTGAGTGTGTGCATGCAACTGGAGGTAAGGCGCTCCAAGGGGAACCCTGCTATACTTACAACCATCTCAGTGTTGAGTGCTGGGAAATGCTGGTGTTTGTGAGTGTGGGGAGGGGACTGGGTGTGGGGGGAGGGGAGGTTCTAAGTCATGCTGCAGACATGAGAGTTTCAGGCAGATTATAGGCTAAAGCCGTAAAATGCCGGGCATTATAGAAATCCCTGCTCTCTGATTGAATAATGCTCGGAATTTTAACCAATCAGTAATGCCCAGAATTTTTGCAGCTTTCAATGTGTTGATTTCCAATGTGTTTATTTCCAGCCAATCAGCTTTCAGACCAGCTCTGAGACAGGGCAGGGGATTGGTCAGAAGGCAGGAACAGCTCCGAGACAGGTCACGGTATTGGTCAGGAACTATCAGCCACGGGTTCCTTCCCGTAAACAGAGCTGACTGAGCAGATTGAGTTGAAATGGAGAAGGACGGAGGGTGAGAGACTGCAAAGTAAGTACAGTAAGTGGCTGTCTGCAGTTTCTGTCTGTCTAGTGTGTATGTGTGTGTGTGTCAGTAGCAGTGTTTGTGTGTGGTGTGCTGTTGTGTTATATGTGTGTGTGTGAAGAAGCAGAGTGTCTGTGTGTGTTGAGCTGCTGTGTTGTGTGTTGAGCTGGTGTGTGTGTGTAGAGCTGCGGTGTGTGTGTGCGTGTTCAGAGCTCCAGTGTGGGTGTCAGTGTCAGCAGCAGTGTTTATCGGTGTAGCAGAAGCAGTGTGTGTGTGTGTGTGTGTGTGTGTGTGTGGTGTGCTGTTGTGTTGTATATATGTGTGTGTAGGAGCAGCAGCAACAGAGTTTGTGTGTAGCAGCAGTTTGTGTGTGTTGAGCTGCTGTATTGTGTGTTGAGCTGCTGTGTGTGTGTGTGTGTGTGTGTGTGGAGCTGCAGTGTGTGTGTGACAGTGTCAGCAGCAGTGTTTATCGGTGTAGCAGCATCAGTGTGTGTGGTGTGTTGTGCTGTTGTGTTGTATGTGCGTGCAGCAGCAGCAGCAGAGTTTGTGTTTAGTAGCGGTTTGTGCGTGTGTAGAGCTGCTGTGTTGTGTGTTGAACTGCTGTGTGTGTGTACACAGAGGGGGCGGTAGTGTGTGGATATAGATAGCTGCAGTGAAAGCGTATATAGAGGTGGTTTCATGTATTTACCATTTTATTTTAATAAAAAAAGCTATTTAACTATACAAAAGTGTCTATTATTTATGAAAAAAGTATACATTTAGCCTATAATAGTAATAATCCCCTCAGAACAGGGCATTACTGGCCAATAATGCCCTGGCTGGGTTAACGTCCCTCGGCTTCGCCTCGGGCCTTCAACTCTTCCAGCCAGGGCATTATTGGCCAGTAATGCCCTGTTTTAAGGGGATTATTACTTAACTATGAACAGGGAAAAAACCCTAGAAGGGACTTGCATCAGATCAGTCCTTAGGCTGTAGGTAGTGCAGCCCTTCTTCTTTAGCTCCTTTCCTAGAGCCTCCGTTGTAAGGGACATTTCCCTGTTCTGCTTTAGCTCCCTATACTAAGGGCTTTGCTATAAGGGACACTTCCCTTTACTGTAAAACAATAACAATGGTTCCTGCCTCAACCTAACTACTCACAGATTAGACCCTTTCTTGATCTCTGCTCTCAACATCTTTCTGTCGCCAACTGTCTTCGAATGCTCCTGCTCTTCTCCCTTTTGTAATCCCTCTCAACCTCCCCTGTCTCTCTGCAAAAAAGAGGCAGATAACTAGCCTCTTTCTTGCAGCCAGAAGTTGATGGCAGAAGCAGGGAGAGGAAAAGCAGTGGGCTGCAGCCTCGCTGCTGAGGCCGGGTCACTGTTGCATCGGGGTGCCGTCGCGCTGCCAGGTCTGGGACAGCTTGGAGAGTTATCCCTGGTTTCCCCCTCTGGCTGCCATGGAACCCCTGAGGGGTGCTTGTGACACCCCGGGATTCCACAGAACCCTGGTTGGGAATCACTGCTCTATAGTAACCCCAATAGGGAGGGGGTTACATATGTTTAATAAGTAAATGTGTATACACACACACACACACACACACACACACACACACACAAGAACAAATAGTAGCGCTAGTGTGTGATTAGAAATAATGTGTTGTGCAATATTTAAGTGATAGGTGTTTAAAGTATACAATACACAGTGCAGTGAATGATTAATATATAGATGAAATGCTGATGTTAGCATACAGTAAGACCAGTTTCTACGGAAGAGGCAATGCTTCTAAATGGTCAAGCCTGACCATAATAAACAACAAACAAAACAAAGAGAAGCACCAATTCCGTAGAGTATGTAATAAAAACGGGACTTTATTAATAACAAGAGTAGTCTCAAGGACAAATGCTAGACTGGTATGATTAAAAAGCAATCATGGCAATAGTATAATTAGCAGCAAAAGCAAGTGAGATATATGAGGAACTGATGAGCGAGGAAGCAGATGATAGTGGAGAGCAGGAAACCACTGAGGTGAAAATGGGTAAGGTGCAGTCCATATAATTAATTACAGCTAGAAGACAATAGTCACCAATGGGAGAATGACCCTTCTCAAGTGTGAACTAGGTGTATTTTTGACAGACTAGATAGAGCACGGAATAGATCTTTTCAACGTGTAGTCTGATTCCGCTGTAAAACAATGGTCATTCCTAGGGGGAAAAATCAAATCCCTCCTATGATGTGAATGGACCTGGCCGCCTGCCAAACCTTATTAAGAGGTGGTAGCTTCCTCTGTGTCAGACCTCACTTGAGCACCAAACGTATGTTTCCAATGTGTGCCTTTATCTTCAAATGCAAAGTGACAGTCTGTGATCAATGTGCCTCCGTATTCAACGTCGCTCAGGTACCGAGTATATGTTTCCAGCATGTATCCGGATGCAAAACAGAAATCTGTACTTTAAGTTCCTAAAAGAGTGTAGCCGCGTTCCGACGTGTTTCGTCACTGAAAGCGACTTTTTCAGGATGAGATTGCAGACGCTGAACTGGCTTGTTATAGCCATAATGATGACCTCTAATGGCAGACAACTGTATACAATCTCAGTCGTGGCTAATATATAAATACAAACAATATATACATCATGAAACTTAGATGAGTATGATGAAATCAGCATATATGCACACCAAACCCCTCACTATTCCATCAATTCAAGAAAAATGACACTCAATAAAAATTATAATTATTATTATAATGATTAAAATGGTATATATAGAGAAAAACAATCTAAAAAACCAAACTAATAAAAAAATGTATATTTTTATAATTAGTATAAATGAATTCAATGGAAAGGAAGGGGTGTGATGAGGGCAGGTTAAAAAAATTCATATAAAGTATAACTTAAATAAATGATAATAGTAACAGCTAATAAATAAATAACAGATGAATGTGCATCAACTGAACCTGTGTCAATATATAATAAACAGGTGCAGAAAGATGCTAACTCTATATGCCAAATGAATATAAGAGCAGAGACTTTAGAAGATGAATTGATAAAAATAAATTTAAATTATCCAAGTATGCACCTGTGTGTACACAGACGTGTACTCTGTCCACTACACGTCCCCCCACCCCCTCCCTATATCTAAATATCTATATATCTATATCCAGTGGTTGACAAATCACCAAAAAATCTACTCGCCACACAAAAAAATCTACTCGCCACCTAGTACCAAACGTGTGCTGCTTGGGCCAATATTTACTCGCCCGGGGGTTAAATCCACTCGCCCGGGGCGAGCAAATGTATAGGTTTGTTGAACACTGTCTATATCTATATATATCTATATATATTGTAGCTGGACGTGCGCAGAAGTATGCAAGGGAGACTTGTTAAGGTGAAATTAAATAAGGCTTTTATTGTGCCTGTTTCCTTAACATAAGAAAATCATCCAAACAAGGGGTCAAACAAAGCTTCTATTCACTTGGGAGTATGTCTAGTGAAACCAATGCAGTCCACAACACCCTTTAGATTAGCATGTCTCCCAGCCCCAAACATATATCTTGATATGTGCAGATACAAAGTCTTATAAAGGAAAGTCTTATCTGTTTTCTTGTAGTTGGAGGGAAAGTCTTCTCTGTTCCTGGGTTGTTGCCTTTTTCCTCAGGCTATATCAGGATTCAGGTTCAGAAGTGCTTTCCCCTGTGTCTTGCAAGCACCGTGCAGTTTTACTTCTGGCAGGCTCAAGCCATCTGTTCCTATGGTCAGTCCCACTACTTGTGATACTCAGGAACAATCTCCCTTCCTGTCTCAAAGGGAGGTTTTTCTAAGGAACCTAATCAGCCAGGTGGTGTTGGTTAATTGACTACTAGCAGTTAACCACCACACTGCTGGATTAGAGGCACATTTCCTGACCAGGGATAGCTCCCCTGTTACATATATACAGTGTTCGACAATCCTATTCATTTACCTGCCCGGGGCGAGTGGATTTAACCTCCGGGCGAGTAAATATTTGCCCAAGCAGCACACGTGTTTGTTTTTTAAAATTTTCCCTGCTCGCGCTGAAATTTTCCCTGCTCGCGCCGTCTGAAAAAAAAAACTCCCCCTACCTGACAGCTGATTGGTGCGCGCTCCCAGGCTTTGTGGGCGCGTGGCCAGGCTCTATATGAGCCCGCCCCCAACGAGCGGCCATTCTTTCTGGCCGGAGATATGTTGGAGAGTAAGTACTCTAATCCTCCATCCTGCGGCCCCTCTGCTCCTTCCCTGCAAGCCAAGGTGTTTCCCTGCTTCCCCCCCCCGATACCCACGCGGGGCAGAGGTGATGGTAGTGGGGGTGTTCCCCCCCTTCTCTCCCTGGTCCCCATGCCACTTCCCCCGATACCCGCACGGGGCAGAGGTGTTCCCCCTTAATCCCCGCTTCCCCCGATACCCACGCGGGGCTGGAGATGGTAGCGGGGGTGTTCCCCCCTTACCTCCTTGGTCTCCGCTTCCCACGGTCCCGTGGCTGCCCGCGCAGGCCGGGAGATGGTTGCGGGGGGGGGGGGAGGGGGGGGAGCGGGGCAGTGGTGATGGTGCTCGGTCACGCAGCCTGACCTCTTCTTCCCCCTGTCGTATGGGTGTGTGTGTGCATGGGGGTGTGTGTGTGCATGGGAGAGTGTGTATGTGCATGGGAGAGTGTGTGTGTGTGCATGGGAGAGTGTGTGTATGTGTGCATGGGAGAGTGTGTGTGTGTGCATGGGAGAGTGTGTGTGTGCATGGGAGAGTGTGTGGTGTGTGTGTGCATGGGAGAGTGTGTGTGTGCATGGGAGAGTGTGTGTGTGTACGTGCATGGGAGAGTGTGTGTGTGTGTGCGTGCATGGGAGAGTGTGTGTGTGTGTGCGTGCGTGCATGGGAGAGTGTGTTTGTGTGTGTGCATGGGAGTGTGTGTGTGCGTGCATGGGAGAGTGTGTGTGTGTGTGCATGGGAGAGTGTGTTTGTGTGTGTGCATGGGAGTGTGTGTGTGTGTGTGTGTGTGTGTGTGTGTGTGTGTGTGTGTGTGTGTGTGTGTGCATGGGAGAGAGTGTGTGTGTGTGTGCATGGGAGAGAGTGTGTGTGTGTGTGTGTGTGTGTGTGTGTGTGTGTGTGTGTGTGTGTGTGTGTGTGTGTGTGTGTGTGTGTGTGTGTGTGCATGGGAGTGTGTGTGTGTGTGTGCATGGGAGAATGTGTGTTACCAGAAGTGTCACATCACCCCACCACCCAATCACCCCACTACCCCGCCACCCAATCACCCCACTACCCCGCCACCCAATCACCCCGCCACCCCACCCCGTCACCCCGTCACCCCACCCAATCATGCCCTCTGTCTCTCTCTCACCCTCTCTCTCGCCCTCTCTCTCACCCCCTCTCTCTCACCCCCTCTCTCTCTCTCTCTCTCTCTCTCTCTCTCTTTCTCACCCTCTCTCTCTCTCTCTCTCTCTCACCCTCTCTCTCTCTCTCTCTCTCTCTCTCCCCCTCTCTCTCTCTCTTACCCTCTCTCTCTCTCACCCTCTATCTCTCTCTCACCCTCTATCTCTCTCTCACCCTCTCTCTCACCCTCACCTTCTTTCTCACCCTCACCCTCTCTCTCAACCTCACCCTCTCTCTCACCCTCTCTCTCACCCTCTCTCTGTGTCTGTCTCACACTCTGTTTCTGGATCTCTTATTTAGCCTATATATCTTAACTGCCCTATACTACACCGAAATAACCTATACTGCTTTCTTCAAGATCTGACTCAAACTTCACACAGAAGACATCGGAACCCCCCCTAACCCAGAAGACAGGTAGGGAACACCTCCCCTCCAATGTATAGCATTGCGGGAATGAGGGTACCTGGACATTGAGGGACTGCGGATCAGGTACGATCCCAGGTGGGATTGCTGCTTTAGATATTGTGAAGTGGGGACGTCCAGACACTGGTTAAGGGGTTCAGGAAACTAGTCATTCACACCTGGCTTTTATTTTTAGATCGACAACAAGGATTAATTGTAGTATAATGTAATACAATAAATACATTTATGTCAAAAACGAATGTTGTTCTGACTAGGAATTTATTAAATGTATTTTATTTATATATTTTATTTTAAAGCGTGGTTGGGGCGGGACTAGGTGGCGAGTAGATTTTTTGGTTGGGCGAGTAGATTTGTGGGTGATTTGTCAAACACTGCATATATATATACATATACACACACACACGTCTCAACAAAGGCACTCACCCCCTCACCTGGGGCAAGTGCATTTTGCCCACTGTCGAGTGATTACCGGAGGCAGGATGCGGCGTCTCCCAGCATTCTCCTGCAAATCCTGTCTCCCTCTTAGAATATCATGAAAATGGCTGCGCTGCATAAAATGATGCCACGGCAACATGTAACCGCGTGATGTAGTGACGTCACGTAGTGTCCCATTGTCATGGCAACGCGGCTTAGTTTGTCACTGCGCAACCAATTTCATGGGCGTTGGAGAGGGAGACATGGAAGTTGCATGAGAATGCCGGGAGATGCTGCACCACGTCGCCAAATCCCGCTGCCAGTAAGCAGTCGACAGCGGGAGGAGAGTGTGAGTGGGAGGGGGTTACTTTTGGGGGGGAGGGGGGCGAGTGTCTTTTTTTTTCGGGCGAGCAACATTTTTTACAATTTATAATATATACACACACACACACACACACAAACACACAAACACACACACACACATAGAGAAACTATATACAAAAAAAATATATATTAAAGGTGTCAGTTTATAAATATTTTTAATGTTTAATTATTTGGACACTTATACTCCTGACTGGGGAGCAGAACAATGTTTGAATGTATAGTAATTTTAACCACTTGGCTTGGAGATGAGAGGGCGAGTTTATAATTAATGATATTTATTGGATGAACTATATTTACTAGCAAAGTCACGGTTGGTATTAATTCAGTAAATTAGTGTTGCGGCCTTACCACCACTTCAGGGTCGTGTGCATCCTTTTCTGCGAAATTTGTGTATGTGAGGGGGTAAGTGGGAGGTGGGGGAGAAGGTGTCCTGCATGATTCAGCAGACATGAATGAAAGACAATGTACTTAAATAAGGATCACTGTGCAAACACAAAACACAAATCTTTAGATAAGTAGCAAAAATAAGTAAAGTAAAATAAATAAGTTAAGTTTGTTAATTTTGTTGAATTGCAAAGCATTTTCTGTTTTAATAGGTTCATCACTAGGGTTCTTTTAATGTCTGTCCCGACTGCCCGACATACTGTAATTTAAAATGTCCCGTTTTTTTGTGTGATTGTCCCGGCTTTGGCCATCAGAGCAAGGGGGGCAGCAGAGAGCAGAGAAGAGAGCAGAGGCCAGGTCTGACTGCAGAGGGTGGGGGCAGGGTTACCTTCTGCGGAGCCCCAGCAGTGAGACCCGGAAGTGTCAGTGAGAACGTCCGGTGTCTGCTGCCAGAGCTGAAGATGGCTTCCCCCCACCCATGCAGGTGGTCTCTCTCTCTCGTGGTCTCTCTCTCTCTTTCTCTCTCTCTCTTTCAGCATGGGGAGACACCAGTGTTGCCACCTTCAACTGACGACCAACCTGGAGATTTTTGTTCAAAAATGACACTGTTGCCATGACAATGGGACGCTATGTAACGTCATGCAGCGTCAAGTTGCCATGACAACTTAGCACCGCGTGACATCATGTAGCATCTCATTGTCATGGCAACGGAATGTCACATGATGTTCCCGTTGGCAAAGCAACACAGCACCATTTGACGCTGTGCAGCCATATTGCCAGTAGTTGCAGGGGGAGATGCCGTGAGACATTGCTGTTGCGGTCACTATTGCTGCGTTAATGGTATATGGAATTGTATATTACTGTACGTAATTTCTATTATTTATAACTAACGCTGATGACAATTGTTGCAGACAGAGTCGTTGCTGATCAATATTCATTTATTACAATGGTTGGGCTCAGTTTACTTTGCTTTAATTAATTTAACAAAGAGTCACACCTATAGAAAGACAACATGGGTGTTGAGGTGACACCTAGGGGGAGCCCATTGCAGGGGACACTGAAAGCAAATAAGCTGTTTCATCATACTCTTGATCGTCATAATTCTATCAGGAGTAATCCTGCATCGTGCTGATACTATCTCTAGTTTTGCGTAATGTTAGTGTTAAGTCAGAAAGGCATTGTTGTCATGTCAAATATAAGGTATTTGTTATTTTCGAGACAGGGGTTCCAAGTTCTTGTGAAACTGTCCACTGTGTTATTTAGCCACGCAATGATTTTTTTTTTCTAGGCTTATAATGCCATGTATTTTCAATTCTCAGGAAAAGAAGGATCCAACGCTCTACGATTTTCTAAATAAAGCTAATCTATTGTGCACACAGTGTGGCACAATAAATTAGCTTTATTTACAAAACCGTAGAGCGTTGGATCCTTCTTTTCCTGAGCATTGCCTTTGAATATACCTGACAGGTACTCCTTGAACCAGCAGCACCGGTAAAACTGTATGTATTGTTTTCACTGTTGAGTGCAGCAAACCCCTTTTATTTTATGTATTTTCAATTACCTTACTTAATCTTGGTATTGAGCCCCAACATGCAGCCGCCACGACACATCTAGAGGAGGACAGTGATTAAATGTTGTGTATCGGCACAACTGTCTCTGTCTCTGTCTCTGTCTCTGTCTCTGTCTCTGTCTCTGTCTCTGTCTCTGTCTCTGTCTCTGTCTCTGTCTCTGTCTCTGTCCTTTTGTAAATCTGGTCACCCTATTCATCACATATATTATCATGTCACACTCCTGTTTTTTGTCTTAGCGTCATTGGTACTGAGGAGGTTATAAAACACAAATGTCATAATGTCAGGCCCATATTTACTACTGTAAGTGGTTTTATGCAACAAGACTCCTTCTGTCATTTAAAATGTCAAAGTTGGAAGGTGTTTTATGGAATGGCACAGCTTAGGAAATTTGGGCTTCGTTATTTTCTGTTCCACATGTTCCACATGTATCTTACCGTTTTAATATCTATAAAAAAAGATTTGTGTGGTTACCCCAACATATCCGAGTACTGGGAAAATTAAATATAAGGCCAAAAAGAACAAAAGTGACACCCGGTCATTGTCTCCAGGACTTGACATGATAAACAGTTCTCATACAGGATAAGCAAACACAAATATCAAATAAATGGACACATCAAGCAATCTAAATATAGACAGAGCTGTGCTAACTAGATATTATCAAATGACAGACGTTGCATTTTTATGTTAGAGAACCCATTTGTTTGATTAAGAGCAGTGAAAGTTTATTTTTGCTTCAGCCCTGCTGTTCGTGACTTTTGACCCTTTTGCCTTTAATAACAACAGGAATGTGGCAAATAACACAAGACACATTTGTACCTTTTATAATTATTTCACAACATAGTATTTTCCTTTAAATGTAAGCTGGCCCAGTACCTAACCTTCCCCTCTTGTGACTTGATCTTATTATACTTCATTTTAGCCTGAGTTCTAAGCTTTTGAAACATGCTGATTTTATTTTACGGGATCAGCCTCTTAGTTTATAGACCTCAGAACTATTACTTCTAGTTCAATCTTTTTAGAGGGTTGTTTTCAAATTCTTCTGGTTGCAAAACAGGTGCACAAATAACACAAGTATTATCAAAGAAAGAAATCCAGTGGAATGTATTGTTTGACAAATCTGGTGCTGTCTCCTGCGTAGCATTTCCCCTATTTGAGATCGTAGATGTGGTATTTAATATATTTGTCAATTATAATGTCACAATAATGAATTGTGATCAGTTTCTTTGTTTAATCTGCTTTATGTAGGCTTTTTTCTTCTTCTGGGAATGAATAGGACTATAATGAGATGTCTCATAAAAACAAAACAAAAATTAAATTTTTTTTTACAAAGTAAAATTAATTCTACTTATCTGAATTTGTCACAATACCTATTTATATGGAAATCAAAATAAAAGTAGTAAGAATTTAATATTACAATTCCCCGTAGGAAGTCAAATAATATACATTACATCAATTACGGTATCCGAACTATTACTTCTAATAAAAGAAAACCGCACACGTGCTTTGTTATATAAAAATAAAATACTCTTTTTTTTAAATCACAAAATAGCTTGTTAGAAGATGGCAACATTAATAAAAAATGCTTTTTTATTTCAATAAAATAGTGCACCTTACCATATAGTACCTGCTACATGTATTGGGTGTTTAAGCTGCCTAACTAGGGATAATTCTCCCACTAGTTGGTAAAGCTTTGTAAGGTTAAGGTCACTGAGCTCAAAAGAGATTATTAAAGGCATCCAAAAAATGTCAATCTACAGAACTTTTTAAACCATACATGATGAGGTTTCAGTAGAACAAAAGATCCCCTTTTCATCTTTTGTAGAGTGTTTATCATGCTACTTTGAATTAGTGAACCAAAATAAACCCTCTCTAGAAGGGGAACTGCACAGGCTCATTACTATTCTTTAACAATAATTTAAAATACCTGCTTAAATGCTTATTTTAAGTGCCCAGATTTGATGCGAGAACTATTTAGCTTGCATTTGTTTAAGTGTGTCTTTGACATCAGGATTCTCTTATTAGATGGTTAGAAAGCCAACTCAACCGGCAAATAAATAAATTGGTTGAACAAGTATGTGAGATTTATATACTGTAGACATGCAACAGCAATAATAGCAAGGGACAGAATAATAAACTGGGGGACAAAATAGTGCAAAGGGAATACAAGACAAAAAACAAGAAGTTACCTGAATGTCTGTTGAACTAGGAGCCAGAGTAAAGAGGAACAGGGAAAGGCGCCACGCTAGGGCACAAGAATAACCTGATCCTTGACCTGTTAACAAAGACCAAACAGGATGGGTGGAGTTTTATAGCCAGCCTAGGATAGCAGCTGGCCTCATTGATTAGTTTAGTTCTAACCAGTCAGAATCAGAACCTAACTCCCCTGTCTGCTCCTACAGTTGGGCGAGGAGTACAGCAAGAGGGAGTCATACCAAAAAGCTCAGTCTTAGTTAAAGAGATGCTTATGAGATTCCTTACCCACAACACGAAAGGACTTAATAACCCTATCAAGAGTGTATCAATGACAAGCTACAAAAAGATGGCCAGTGATCTTATTTTTATCCAGGAAACCCATTTTAGTACTAAATCAGCACCTACATTTTTCAATATGTTACTCTCACATATTCTTGGCCTTAGCAGACATAAAAAAAAAGGGGGAGGTCACTATACTAATCTCTAAAATATGTCCATTTTCCCTCAAAAAGTAAGGAGAGTAATTTTGGTAATCCCAGGGGAATTGAACGATGGTATATTACTTTAGAAACAGTGTATGCCTCTAAAGAGAATAGAGGTTAATAAATTAGGAAATTATTTCCAGTTCTAGACAAACACTCCTCCACGCTCAATGATACTTTAAATAGGTCTCATCATTCCTCGAGCTCAAAATCAGCTCATAGGTAGGGCAACCTTAGAGATGGTCTGAAAGAGTTTGAACTGTCCCCATTGAGAGGGTCTAGGTAGCCACAGAGACAATCAATGGGTTAATGGTTAAATGTTTTTTTTAAAGTATTTTTAAAGTAGTGTGTATGGTGGTGTATTTTTCTTATACGTGTATAAAGGGCCTGTGTAGTGTAGTTTAATGCTTACATTAACACATATTTGTAGCCTTTTGTAGTAAGCTAGCCAAGAAAACCCATGACAAGTTGCTCCTAAGGAGTTAATATTTACTGTATTGTATTTAAAGTCATTTTTATCATTTTGTTTTATCATATTGGCCATTATATAATTTTGTTTTATCATATTGGCCATTATATACATGGGAAAGATAAGGCTAGCACCAGCCTTGAGTAGGTGATAAAATATTTGTGGTATTTCTGCTATATTTGGTATTTATGACATATAAAAAAATGAAGGTGTCACACACATACAAGAGTGAGACCACATTCATGTAGAACTAAAGATGTAATCGGTGTCTCTGATTACGAATGCCTGGTGCTGCCCCTCGAGGTACTAGCGGGGCCGCAGCCTTATCGATGCATGTACTGTACTGCAATCATCATATACATGCATAACTGATGTAAATAAAAATTAAAAAATAGGAATTTTCCTGTTCTTTAAGCAGCATGTAAAGTGATTTGAACTGATTTTTTTTTCTGCTTCTGTCAAGATTTCAGTTGTAATTCCTTCTTCCTTGGGGGCCTTCACATTCTTCATGTCTTTTATTGCCCTTGCCACCTCTTTATGGATGATAGCGTGGTATAGCATTGGGGGTTTATTCTCACGTTTCCATTATTGGGTCATGCACTGTTATCTTTGTTCTTGTATAATGTCATGTACAGTAGCAGTCATCAACTCTCTTTATGACAAGTACACTGTCTTTTATTGTTGATCCATCATCTTGTTTGAGTGCAATGATTTGCTTCTTCCCAATGATTTGCTTCTTCCCAATCATAAGTTGCTGCTGCATCTTCTTTAAGCTTTTGTTATCTTCGATAGTCTTCTTCACCATATCACTGTTCTTACATCTTCATTTATATGCTTGCGAATAATCTTGCACAGCTATGCATATTCAATACTTGTTCTTGGGCTTGTTCCATTGCTTAATGCTTCCTCAATAATGTCTGTTCAAGATTGGCCATAACAAGATTGGCATATTGCAGTGCCATCCTGGTGCCCATTGCAATCCCCATTAGTTGTACAGTAGGTACATTTTGTTGTTGAAGCTGAAGTACTGTAGTTGGTTTGAGGATGCATTCTATCCATTGGGTAATAACTTAATAATAAATAATAATACATTTTAAATAATAAAGTGCATTGCATTTGTTAAAAATCAACAAACTGCAAGAGGAAACCTGTTATATTTTCTATAGCAAACTGCAAGGAATCTATACCTTCCTTGGACTAACATGACTTCTAGAACGTTGAACTGCAAATGTGACACATACTAGCCACATTCCCCTATTCATAATGGGTTACATTAACTAAGGTCATCTACTTGTTTAGCGCCTAATGCCTATATCCCACTGTAGAAGCTGTTAAAAGGTTGTCTTTATATTATGGAAACAAAAGAAAACAGCGCACAACGCCAAATAGTGAAGTAAGTAATAGAATGTATTACAATGTTAAAGGGGTAATAAATCTGCGTACATCAGATAGAAATAACATGTGCATTTAGTGCATAACACACTGGTTACCACTCTGTAGCTGTAAAACAGGACGGTCTGGCACTCAGCTGTCTCTGCAGGAGCCTCTATGATGGTTCTGGGGCATGGGATCCTTCATGCACTCCTCACACAGCAGGACGCTGCTCACAAGGGGATTCCTTTCAAGCAGCCTGGTAATACTGCAGATTCAGACACTTAGTGGGACCGCTCCTCAACCGGCGATATACTGCCTCCAGGGGAATTCCCCTACAGTCCCCCGTCTCTCCTGTGTAGATTTGCTGCTTTTCCCAGCTGCTATGATCTTAGGGCAGTCCAGAGCTGTTGGAATTGCTCTGCAAACACTTCCGCAGCTGCAGGGGCTTACACAGCGTGCCACGATGCCGCTCCGTCACGTGGTGTAGCGGAGTGACGTCACAGTTCTCGTGGCAATGGAGGAATCAATAGGGAGGAAGAAGGAGAGTCCCTTACAGTCTCTTACCGGCGCAGAAATCGCTCAGTTAGCACGATGGCAGCCAATATAAGCTGATAGTGATACAAATCCAAAGGATGAATATAGGCAAAATTATGGCATTAATACATCCAACATGTTTCGTAGATCTAACTTCTAACTTCTAAGGATCCAAATGAAGCTTATTCACTTCCGCAACTTTAAACTGCCTCCTTGTGTGTGTGTGTGTACTGCTGCGGCTCATTTTAACCTACAACTTACCCGCGATGGCTCCCGGTCAGTGCTAATGGCCGCTAATGGCGCTGAACAATGGAGCAGGCGCGCTGAAAAATGGAGCGCACAATGGAGCGCCTGCAGCGCCAAAACTAGTGCCGACAACAAGAAAAAAAAAACGCATGCCCAAATTTGGAATACCCGCGGTGGCGGTCGCAGGAGAATAAATGCAGCCGCCACTGTATGTGTATATATGTATATATGTGTGTATATATATGTATATATATATATATATATATATATATATCTACTATATATTTCTGAGTTCACTGTATGTCTGCGTCCCTAGCGGCAATCTCATTGGTCCCTTGGCCTGCCCGCCCACGCACCTCTCATTGGCCTGAGGCAGAGTGACGGGCCAAACAAAAAAAAATTAAAAAAACACACACACACACACAACACACACACACACACACACACACACAGCTCACCTTACACACACACACACACACACCCCCTCCTCTCCCGGTGCCCCTCACTCTCTCCCCCCTCCCCACCTCACCCAAATCCCCACGCTCCGCAAAATCCCCAGCCGCACCATCACCCTCACCGTGCGCCGCGGAGAGCAGCAAACTCCAGCCTCCTCCTCCCTCGCGGTGCGGCCCGGGCCTCCTGCTCTCCCCCTCACGTGCGCCGCTACCGGAGGAAGCGCGGACCGGGCCTCCTGCTCTCCCCCTCACGTGCGCCGCTCCCGGAGAGGGGAAGCGCGGGCCTCCTGCCTCAGGGAGCGGCCGGACGAGTGAGTGAGCGGCCTTCACCTTCCCTCACCCAACCCTCACCCCCCTTCACCTCCCCTCACCCACCCCTCACCTCCCCTCCACCCCCCCCCCCCCGGCGCCGCTATAGTCAGTGGGGGAGCGAGCGCCCGGGACACAGCGGGGGAGCGGCCACAACACGCTGCCTCAGATCCACGTGGGAGCTGCCGGACGGGTGAGGGAGCTGCCGGACGGGTGAGTGAGCTGCCGGACGGGTGAGTGAGCTGCCGGACGGGTGAGGGAGCTGACGGACGGGTGAGTTAGCGGCCGGACGGGTGAGGGAGCTGCTGGACGGGTGACTGAGCGGCCGGACGGGTAAATGAGCGGCCTTCACCTACCCTCACCCCCCTTCACCTCCCCTCACCCACCCCTCACCTCCCCTCCCTTCCACCTCCACCTCCCTTCACCCCCCCTCCACCTCTCCTTCACCCCTCCTCCACCTCCCCTCCCCCTCCACCTCCCCTTCACCCCCCCTTCACCTCCCCTCCCTTCACCTCCCCTCAACCCCCCCCCTTCACCTCCCCTCAACCCCCCCCTTCACCTCCCCTCA
>NC_134484.1:421315910-421328410 GCF_040206685.1 Ascaphus truei | reverse complement strand
TGACAACCAAGACCTATGCCAAACTAGGGGTACTTTACAGGAACAAATCCTCCCTAAGTCTCCTGGTCAGAAAGCGTATCGCACAGCAAATGCTAATGCCAATTATTGACTATTGAGACATAGTATATGGCACGGCACCTCAAACCCACCTTAGCAAACTTGACACCCTCTACAATTCAATTTGTCGTTTTGTTCTCCAATGCAACTACAACAGACATCACTGCGAAATGCTCAAAGAACTAGATTGGTCATCACTAGAGTCTAGGCGCAAAGTTCACCTTTCCTGTCTTGCCTTTAAATTCTTCATGGGCAAGCTACCCAGCTACATGAACAAGCTCCTCACCCCTACCACATGCAGCACCTATGATCTGAGATCTGACTCCAAAAGACTGTTCATGGTCCCAAGGCTCAACAAAGTATCCGGCCGTTCCTCCTTCTCTTACCGTGCACCCCAAAACTGGAACAACCTACCAGAGACTCTCACATCCACCACCAGTTTAAGTTCTTTCAAATCTAAGGCTGTCTCACATTTTAATCTGGTCTGTAACTGTTACATACGCCCATAACATATATTTTCTTTAACTGTGCATGCAATGTCTTGTATATAATGTATACCCTGTTCATTTATGTAACTGTATTTGTAACCATGTATTATTTGTCGTAACTCTGTGCCCAGGACATACTTGAAAATGAGAGGTAACTCTCAATGTATTACTTCCTGGTAAAATATTTTATAAATAAATAAATGCAATCTCTGGGATAGTCTCAAATAACAAAGCTTCAATACATGATAGGGCCAAGTTGTAACACAGCCTAGAAAAGCACACTTGAGATGCCTAATGCTCTAAGCATACATCACCTAACGTCAGACACATAGCAAAATCATGGAGGAAACAAGGAGCAAAGCTCAGAAAATAATTACGTGTCCTTGGCAGGGGACAAACCAGGGGTTCCTGCCTACAGCACCCGCTCCTATGCGTTTCGGCCAAGAGCCTTCTACTGGGAGTGGTGGGGTAGGCAGAGTGACATGCAACCTTAAAAAGGATCTATAATCTGGCCCTTGAGTGTCATCACCTGTGAAAGTTAATTCAAACACATAATTTACAGATTACAAACATAAGTGTGTGTTTAAAAGTATACTGACTGCGTGGGACTATTGATGCATCATTGTTGATGGTCTTATTGCATTGCTGCATTCATAAGACGCCCTCTCCCCCGTGTCGAGGGCAGTGCTGGCAAATTGTCTCCATTCTAGTGTCTGCGCATGCGCATTACGTCATAGGTAGGCTCCCTTTAGCTGACTCCGTCGCATAATGCTGTGCACACCACAATGAATTGAGTTAAGTGTACCTGACACGCCTCCCTAGTCTGACAGGGCACTGCTGGCAAATCGCGCCCTTATCGGGCCACCGCGCATGCGCATGCGCATGACGTCATCAGGTGTTGCCCCGTTGCACTATGAGGCGCGCTGCACTGACTCAATGGCAGTCAGATAAAATAGTTTCCACATACAAATCGCTATACATGTGTGTCCTAATGAGACTGAACTCTGCATTCCTAGACGGCCCCCTCATAAGGGGTTACATCCTGCTCATGCGCAGTTGCCAATTATAGGTTCTGTCCTCTGGATTTAAAGAGGTACATACAAAGAAACACATACATAGTGTTAGAGTATCCGTGGTAGGTGCTAATAGCACACATAATGACTTATACTTATAATGGGAACCATAAAATTACCAACAGGAGCATGAACATCATTGTTATGAGCTTTGAAACATACTGGTAATCATGGGATGTATATGGAAACTGGATTAAGCCATAAGATGTGCAATACTGACATCTAAATAGTAGGTACAGAATTGTATATACGGTGGCACTTGTATACAAGGTGACATTGCCCACCAATGCATTAGGGGTGTCAAAAACATTTACATAGTGCATTAATAGTTAGGTACTCCATCTATAGTAGCTAAAAGTTTATGAGTCATGAAAATATATCTGGGTGATCTAAATTTCCCGTCTCCAAATTCAAAACAGTATGAAAAGCAGATATCACAGACATGTAGAAAACATGATATTCAATCCATAATTGTGTCCCGACTATATCGCTAAAAATCTTGTTCCATTATGAAGAAATTTCATGTATGTCTTTGTTATATCAAATGAAAAATAGAAGTACTGTTCCGTGGATGTATAGACCCAGAATCAAAAATGGATATATTCCAGTCATTCTGACGATCTGATGATATGCAAACCCAGGACCTTATAAATAAACAGGGAGAGATAAATGGGAGGGAGTGAGGAAGGTGTATGAGATTCTCATCATTATGTAAAAGATGTCTAAATGTCCCTTACTGACCAACAGAATAAATGGGAGACATTGGCGCTATAAGACAGGGTGCAGACAAGGAGAGGTCTACAGGAACATAGAGAAGCCCAGGTAGTCGTTAAGACCCCGTGGGATCATTGAGTCCATCTGGACAATCCACCTGGACTCCCTACGCAAGAGTGCCCTCTCCAAATCGCCACCCCTCATCCCCAAACTTACTCTCTCTATTGCAAATGCCTGAAGAAGATTAAAATCAGACCCATGTACCATAAGGAAATGTCGAGCAACCGAGGTAATTTTCTTAAAATTGTCAAGGTCTCTCGAAGCATTTTTGATATTCCTCACATGCTCGAGGACCCTGAACCTGAACTCCCGTGTGGTCATCCCTATGTATGGGAGACCACAAGGACAGGTGATGCAGTAAATTACACCCTTGGTTTTACATCCAAGAGTATCTTTGATTTTGAAGATGTTTTTGCGTAAAAAGTCAGTGAACGTATCCGTCTGGTACATGTATCTGCAGGCAGAACAATTTTTGCATTTAAAAAAACCCTTCTTTTTAACTGTCGAGAGGAAAGTTGCATTAGCAGTTGGGACAAAATGACTAGTCACCAACTTATCCTTAAGATTAGGGGACTTGCGGCTTGTCATTACAATCTTATCTCCCAGTACTCTTTTCAGGTCAGGATCTGTCATAAGAATATTCCAGTGGTTTTGAAGTGTTTTACGTAATAAAGGCCACTGTTTGTTGTATGTTCCTATGAATCTGATTTTTGAATCGGAATTTACTTTGGTTTTGGGACGTAAGAGAGTATCTCTGGGGGTGTCTAATGCATTTTTATAGCCTCTCTCCACACACCGATGGCTATATCCTCTCTGATGGAATCTCTCTCTCATTTCCCCTGCCCTTTCTATGAAGCCAGTCTCGGTTGACACATTACGTTTAAGGCGCAAAAATTCGCTCTTTGGGATGCCCTTAATTTGATGGTCCGGGTGAAAACTTGTTGCATGCAGCATGGCATTTGTAGCCGTTGTTTTGCGGAAAATATCCGTATGGAGGGATCCATCTTGCCCCAAATTGATGTATAAGTCTAAAAATTCCACTTGTGTCTGGCTGCAGTTAAATGTCAATTTGATATTCATCTCGTTGTGATTAAGGACATCGACGAAATCCCTAAACCCCGTGGCACTGCCCTGCCAGAGGATAAGGATGTCGTCGATGTACCTCAGCCACAACGACACATGCTGCGTGAAGCCTATGTTTTCCTCGAAGAACACAACCTCCCTTTCCCACCAGCCCAAGAAGAGATTGGCATAGGAGGGTGCGCAAGTTGCACCCATCGCAGTACCTCTCTTCTGCAGATAATACTTATTCCTGAAAATGAAATAATTATGCGTGAGAATAAATCTCAGTAATTTCAGGATAAATTGCATTAATACAGTGGAGACGTTCTGCATTGACAGATAGAACTGTGTGGCACGCAGGCCATCGTTATGGTCGATGCATGTATAGAGAGATTCCACATCACAGGTCGCGAGAAGAGTATTCTCATCGACCGTGATGTGGTCCAAACGCGCCAACACATCCATTGTGTCTCTGATATATGATGGCAATGTCTCCACTGAAAACTGCAGAAAAGAGTCTATGAACCTGCATATGGGTTCGCACAGCCCCCCTATGCCAGAAACAATGGGTCTTCCCGGGGGGTGGGTGAGATTCTTGTGCACCTTGGGTAACATGTAGTATGTGGGGACTCTAGGGGATTTCAAAGTGAGTGCCTGACAGTTACGCTCTGTGATTATCTCATCCAACACTGCTGACATTAAAATTAGGTCAATTTCTGCCTTAAAGCGAATAGTTGGATCTGAGGTAACCTCAGTGTAACACTCGCCGTTCTTAAGTTGTTTAAGTGCTTCCCTTTCATACATCACCTCTGGCCAGATGACTATGTTGCCGCCTTTGTCACTGGGTTTGATGGTCACATCCTGTAGGGCCTTGAGTTCTTTAATCGCCATCATCTCTGTTCTGGTCAAGTTAGTATTACCCATCTGGGTTTTGATTTTCTTAAAGTCCTCTATCACCATTTTCAAATAGACTTCCACTGGTGGGCAGGTCTGCCAAGATGGACAGAAGGTTGACTGTGGTTTCAGATGTAAGAGAACCTCCTTTTCATCTGTCTGTTGTACACCTTGTTCCTCCAGTAGTAATTCCAGGTCTTGTAAACACAGATCTTCCTGTGTAGTTAACTGCATATAATCCACATTATCATTACTGTTACTGTTGTCTTTAGAAAAATGTTTATATAGAAGGAGTTTTCTACAAAATAAATTCAAGTCTTTTGTCCACTCGAAGTAGTCCATGCAAGCAGTCGGGGCAAAGGAGAGGCCACGTCGTAGAACATTAAGTTGTTCTTCTGTGAGGATAATGTTAGACAAATTAATTATCGTCATTTCACTGTCAGTATCTTTCATTAGTGTACTCACTTGTTTTTTTGTGTGACAATGGTCCTCCCCCTTAGTTCTCTTTGATCCCCTCCTTGTCCTCCTTCTGGAGTTGCAGTCTTGGTTCCTGTATCTAAAAAATGCAGTCTGTTAATAGATTGTGACGTGGACGGTATACTTTCAGCATCTGATAGTTCCAGATCAGATGCAGACACCCCGGATGAAAGGGAGACTGAATTAGTTTGTTTTTGAGATTTCTTGTTAGCTCTTTTATTTTTTTGATATTCTTCTTCCTTTGTGCCACTTATACACACTATTAGTCTTATAGTCCTCTTGATCACGGTCAAATTTGTTTTTCTTAAATGCAATTAGATCTTTCTCGTATTTATCCAGATCACTCTCAATTCTTTTGAATTGACTTGTTTCTGTCTCAGTGAGCTCTTTTTCAAGTGACTCAATTTGTGTTGTAAGTTCCCTTACACGAGCCTGGTCATGCTCTATTAATATTTTAAGTAATTCAAAGGAGCAGGTGCTGAGGGTGTCTTCCCACTTTTGTTTCAGTGTAATATCTGTGAATTCAAATCATGGAAATGTTTGAACCCGTAGGCCCCTAGGTATGAATTGGTAAAGTATATATTTTTCAAGTGCAGTCTTATTCCACCACGACCGCAGTCGTTTCTTGGATAACTGTTTCAAGACCTTGATCTTATCACCACTCCCTGATGCTTGAGAATCTGTAATATGTGCAGTTCCTGCTATATTAATGTTAAACGCCTCATTGGCGTAAGCACGACGACGCTCTTTACGGGCCAGAATATCCATTTAAAATAGGTTCTGTGACACAAATAGCTAAATAGCTTTAAATCTAGGGAGCTGGGATCCAGAAAACTAACAAAGTAGTACAATATTATATTTTAAGAGAAAGGACGGATCCCGCATCCACAAGACAAATAAATGTAACTAAATACTGGCTTGAAATAAATATGCAGTGATAAGTCAGTGGTGCTAGATGGGCCAAGTAATACAGTATATTGAGAGAGAAGGAAAAGCCCCAAACAAAAGCACTCTAGTATACTAATTCCAGTACAAATTCACAAAATCTTTATTACATAGCTGTCACAGAAAATTTTAAAAGAACGCAGAGAAAGTTTAAAACAAGGCATGGATCCCCTATACGTAATACTTGCACAAATCCTCCAACAGTGAAAACCAGATAGGAAAAAACTGTATTAAATCAAACAGATAATGCACTCAAGTGTAACTGACAAGGTGAGCAATAGTTATGAATACAGAAGGCTAAAAATGTGGTGGCTATGGCCAAATGGTCAAATCACATGATATTATGACATACTACTCCCCATGCAATCTCTGGGATAGTCTCAAATAACAAAGCTTCAATACATGATAGGGCCAAGTTGTAACACAGCCTAGAAAAGCACACTTGAGATGCCTAATGCTCTAAGCATACATCACCTAACGTCAGACACATAGCAAAATCATGGAGGAAACCAGAAGCAAAGCTCAGAAAATAATTACGTGTCCCTGGCAGGGGACAAACCAGGGGTTCCTGCCTACAGCACCCGCTCCTACGCGTTTCGGCCATGAGCCTTCTACTGGGAGTGGTGGGGTAGGCAGAGTGACATGCAACCTTAAAAAGGATCTATAATCTGGCCCTTGAGTGTCATCACCTGTGAAAGTTAATTCAAACACATAATTTACAGATTACAAACATAAGTGTGTGTTTAAAAGTATACTGACTGCGTGGGACTATTGATGCGTCATTGTTGATGGTCCTATTGCATTGCTGCATTCATAAGACGCCCTCTCCCCCATGTCGAGGGCAGTGCTGGCAAATTGTCTCCATTCTAGTGTCTGCGCATGCGCATTACGTCATAGGTAGGCTCCCTGTAGCTGACTCCGTCACATAATGCTGTGCACACCACAATGAATTGAGTTAAGTGTACCTGACATGCCTCCCTAGTCTGACAGGGCACTGCTGGCAAATCGCGCCCTTATCGGGCCACCGCGCATGCGCATGCGCATGACGTCATCAGGTGTTGCCCCGTTGCACTATGAGGCGCGCTGCACTGACTCCATGGCAGTCAGATAAAATAGTTTCCACATACAAATCGCTATACATGTGTGTCCTAATGAGACTGAACTCTGCATTCCTAGACGGCCCCCTCATAAGGGGTTACATCCTGCGCATGCGCAGTTGCCAATTATAGGTTCTGTCCTCTGGATTTAAAGAGGTACATACAAAGAAACACATACATAGTGTTAGAGTATCCGTGGTAGGTGCTAATAGCACAGCTAATGACTTACACCTATAATGGGAACCATAAAATTACCAACAGGAGCATGAACATCATTGTTATAAGCTTTGAAACATACTGGTAATCATGGGATGTATATGGAAACCGGATTAAGCCATAAGATGTGCAATACTGACATCTAAATAGTAGGTACAGAATTGTATATACAGTGGCACTTGTATACAAGGTGACATTGCCCACCAATGCATTAGGGGTGTCAAAAACATTTACATAGTGCATTAATAGTTAGGTACTCCATCTATAGTAGCTAAAAGTTTATGAGTCATGAAAATATATCTGGGTGATCTAAATTTCCCGTCTCCAAATTCCAAATAGTATGAAAAGCAGATATCACAGACATGTAGAAAACATGATATTCAATCCATAATTGTGTCCCGACTATATCGCTAAAAATCTTGTTCCATTACGAAGAAATTTCATGTATGTCTTTGTTATATCAAATGAAAAATAGAAGTACTGTTCCGTGGATGTATAGACCCAGAATCAAAAATGGATATATTCCAGTCATTCTGACGATCTGATGATGTGCAAACCCAGGACCCTATAAATAAACAGGGAGAGATAAATGGGAGGGAGAGAGGAAGGTGTATGAGATTCTCATCATTATGTAAAAGATGTCTAAATGTCCCTTACTGACCAACAGAATAAATGGGAGACATTGGCGCTATAAGACAGGATGCAGACAAGGAGAGGTCTACAGGAACATAGAGAAGCCCAGGTAGTCGTTAAGACCCCGTGGGATCATTGAGTCCATCTGGACAATCCACCTGGACTCCCTATGCAAGAGTGCCCTCTCCAAATCGCCGCCCCTCATCCCCAAACTTACTCTCTCTATTGCAAATGCCTGAAGATTAAAATCAGACCCATGTACCATAAGGAAATGTCGAGCAACCGAGGTAATTTTCTTAAAATTGTCAAGGTCTCTCGAAGCATTTGTGATATTCCTCACATGCTCGAGGACCCTGAACCTGAACTCCCGTGTGGTCATCCCTATGTATGGGAGACCACAAGGACAGGTGATGCAGTAAATTACACCCTTGGTTTTACATCCAAGAGTATCTTTTATTTTGAAGATGTTTTTGCGTAAAAAGTCGGTGAACGTATCCGTCTGGTACATGTATCTGCAGGCAGAACAATTTTTGCATTTAAAAAACCCCTTCTTTTTAACTGTCGAGAGGAAAGTTGCATTAGCAGTTGGGACAAAATGACTAGTCACCAATTTATCCTTAAGATTAGGGGACTTGCGGCTTGTCATTACAATCTTATCTCCCAGTACTCTTTTCAGGTCAGGATCTGTCATAAGAATATTCCAGTGGTTTTGAAGTGTTTTACGTAATAAAGGCCACTGTTTGTTGTATGTTCCTATGAATCTGATTTTTGAATCGGAATTTACTTTGGTTTTGGGACGTAAGAGAGTATCTCTGGGGGTGTCTAATGCATTTTTATAGCCTCTCTCCACATACCGATGGCTATATCTTCTCTGATGGAATCTCTCTCTCATTTCCCCTGCCCTTTCTATGAAGCCAGTCTCGGTTGACACATTACGTTTAAGGCGCAAAAATTCGCTCTTTGGGATGCCCTTAATTTGATGGTCCGGGTGAAAACTTGTTGCATGCAGCATGGCATTTGTAGCCGTTGTTTTGCGGAAAATATCTGTATGGCGGGAGCCATCTTGCCCCAAATTGATGTATAAGTCTAAAAATTCCACTTGTGTCTGGCTGCATATATATATGTGTGTGTGTGTGTGTGTGTGTGTGTGTGTGTGTGTGTGTGTGTGTGTGTGTGTGTGTGTATATATATGTATGTGTATATATATTGTGACAAACGCCCCTCTTTTGTAGTGCTGACGTCTGTCTGGGTTCTTCCCGACACAGTCTTCTAGGGTTAATTATACAACAAACAGGATCATGCAAAGTATTATGCTGCTTCTGCCTGCTTTATTTTCATCCAAGTAAGGTACTGCAGCTTTAACATGTGAAGGTTAGAGGTACTCAGATACTTTCATTCAGCAGTTCACACATTTCAGTGTTACAATATTTCCCACACTGTTATTTCAAGAAATAAAACCAAAATCATATAAGCAAAATCCTATCCCTTTCAGGGATCTAACTACACATCAGAATTAGTCTCTCTAACAGCTGCTGGCCAACTAAACTGGTTCCCCAGCTTAAAACAATGCTCTTTCATTTAGGGTCACAAGATACAGCACAGTCTTTTAGCAACAGCAATAACCATTTGTTTTGTCTTATCTGTTCGTCGTGTCCAGGCAAATCCTCTGGTACTGTGATACTTGGAGGGGCCGTCAACCCCGACACTGGATGCAGGGGAGCAGCGATTCCCCCAGCCTCCAGGCTCTAAGGAGAGAGAGTGAAATGCAAACCTCTCTGCTCTAAATACCTGTGCATGTGATTAGAAGAGCAGGTGAGGGAGAACTAGAGCCATTGTAATCTGTGGTCTGGATTTTCCATCCAGCTGCCTGAGTTAATGGGAAGCTGTGGAACGGATCATTTTTAACTATTCCTGCACTTTCTGACCTAAAATGGGGCAGAAAGCTGCCTAACATCTTTGGACTATGTCACATATCCCCCTCCCCAGCTCACACCTACTGGGGTGAGCGGCCATGGACCTCACTGGGGTGTGCGTCCTACCTGAAATACTTAAGCTAATTCCCCAGTACAATATTAAACATTCACAACATGAATATTAACTTTTTTTTTTTTTTTTCTCCACGGCAATTATGGACAATAGTTTTTTGTCATAAGAGACTATACTTGGCAAACATATTTTGTTGCTCTATATTAGGGAACTATTTTGAAAAATAAATGTCTAGCACACATTCTTACAACCCAGGATATGCTAAATATATTCACAAAACCAGACAATTTCTATTACCTCCCTGGGTTTTCTACTCTATGAACCTCATATATTTACCAACAAAAAGGGCCATCAACCCTGTATATTAATTTGTAGTTTAGCTACATTTTCAACACAGAGAACCAATATAACATTGTAATATTGACAAAATGCTTATTCTAGAGGCCTAATATACCTTAACTACAATAGCTTATTTGCATAGTTAAGTGTCCGTGACATAGTCCACACGTGTAATAACAAAAAATATCGGTCAATTCCCCAAACACATTTTTTTTTTTTTTTTTTTCTTTGACTTCCAGTCCATTACATTTCCTGACTTTATTTCATAGGCTGCTGCAACCTGCAAATGACTGGACTGTTTCTTTAGCTTCTGACGCAACTCTGGGGCCGGATAGTCTTTGTCTTTATATTGTGGCCCAGGGTGGCGAGATCCGGAAAAATTCAAGGCCAGCGTTGACCTTCGTCGCTTTTGCTTTGCAACCTTTGAACCTTTATGGTACTTCTTACTGCCATGTATTTTCTCACGACCATCACTCTCAGAGATTTGGGATTTCCCCTCTGGGGCAATTATATGGTACTTGATGCACTGATTACCTTGATGGGGCTCTCACTAACTCTGGCTGTACCCTGTGGCATTTTACCTTTGCAGCCGGCAGGCATGTAGTCTTGGGCCTCTCTTTCCTGAGGCCTACATTTATTCAGGCGAAAGTACTGCTGGATAACCAGTGACGCCTTTCTCAGGGTTTTATAGCGAATCCTGTTCTGTGTCATCCTAGTCAGAGACTGGATTTTAATAGTTGCTCCTTTCATAATGAGGAACCTGTTTCGTACCATGCGGGCACGGTAGAATGATTGAAGAACACAAGCTGCTTTATTCCGGCGATTAAACTGACGAATTTTCATCCCTCTGTAGGCAGCCTGTAGGATGATAGTTGCGGCGCGTTTACGCCGATAATTTTCTCTTTCCCTTCTTCCTTGGATAAGAGCTTTCCAGTGTTTCTGAATTATTCTAATGCTTTTCTCCTTTTTCAAAACGTTAAGTTCCTCCACGAGAGAATTCTGTTTTGTGCATACATGTCGCAATTCTGTTCTCAGAGCGTCCATTTCTTCCTGGTGCTGGCTCTGAGTGTGCATCAATGCATTCTGTAGTGCTTCCTGCACTTCTAATTTTTCCTGAGTCAACTGTTTCTTTACTTTTTCTGCTTGGACAGTCAAATCTGAATTTTCCAATTTCAGACTCTCATTTTCTTGCTTTACAGTCTCTAACTCACTTAGGGCAATCTCATGGGTTTGCTTCAACATTCCCAGCTCTGTGTTCAGACCGTGGCCCTCCAGGCGTGAGTTTTGCACCTCTGTGCTGAGTGCGTGAATCTCTTGTAGAGCTTTCCCGTATTTCTGTTTTAGGATAGTAATTACGGTGTTGGCCTTTTCCAGACTAGTCGTCACCTCTTCCAGCTCACTCCGTAAGAGAGACTCTGTTTTCTTCAAAGCCTCGTACTCTTGTAAAGCTGGGAGTATACACCTCTGTAACTCTGCGTTCGCTTCTTGCACCTTCTTATAACATTCTCGCTCCTTCCCCAAATCCTGCCACAGGACTTCATAATCTTGGCGGGCAGCTTGGAGTGCAGAAACCAAAGCCTCTTTATCCTGGTTCAAGGATTCAGCTTCCCTCTGCTCCTCCTTTTCCTTTGCCACTGTTCCCGTGACAATTCTGCCGGTCCCTCCGGTCTGCATCACATCTCGGCGCCTTTCTGACGCATGTCCTGACAGCGCAGGTTCAAGTAGCTCGGTCACTTCCCCTGTGACTTGAGGAACAGTTTTCTTTTTCTTCTTCTTTCTCTTTGCTTTATTAGCTCCAGAGATATCAGTGGTACTGGGCACACACTCACTGGTATCAGCTTCCACATCTTGCTTGCACTCACAGGGCGTTGCTTGCTTTTGCAGCTGTTTGTCTTTGAAAATTTTGGGGCACACATCTTCCATGTGACCCACTTCACGACAGGTCCAGCACACCAAATTCACCTGTAGGTATGGCTCTCCTCCAGGGGCCACACACGAATCGTCATCATCATCATCGTATGGCCTGAAGGGACACTGTTTTGCATGATTATGTACATTACAAAACAAACATTTCAAGTCGGCCATTTTAGAAACCCGGTAGGGACAATTGCTAGCTGCAATTTCACTCACTTCAGCAACTTACATACAGCACTTGCTAGCTGCAAATTCACTCACTTCAGCAAAAGGCATTAGCTTTACAAACAGCGCTTGCTAGATGCAAATTTTTTTTTTCTTCTTTTCAGCAAAACATTTTGGTTTTCTGTTTGGTTTCAGGGTGCTATTGCATCCACACTTCGCACATTCTCTGTGTATGCTAGAAGCACAACTGATATACACAGTGGAACAGACTTCACTCATAGCATCTGTATTTTACTTCAGCTGGGCGGCCATTTTAAACCCCTGCATTTATTTGCAAACCCACAGACTTTAGTGTCTGCCCGCATTCTCCACCATATGTG
>NC_134484.1:421250910-421313410 GCF_040206685.1 Ascaphus truei | reverse complement strand
ATTTGTGTAAGACTGCAAAAGTACCGTGTTTTGATGTTGGAAGTGGAAAAGCCACTTCCAACCCTGAGTCAGGGATATCTAAGTTAAGTTATCGCTCAGGTGAGCAGCTTTTGTTTTGATCTGTTTTCTGTTGTATGCACTGTGGCAGTCTCAGTGCCTGGGACTGAATAAACCAGGCATAGCCTGTTTAAAGGAACAGTACGTGACGCCTCATCATTTAACCTACCCTAAAAGACCGTGTTCTAAACAGTCCCGGACAAACGACGGAGCCCCGGAGTAAGCCGTTTGTCACATATGGTGGAGAATGCGGGCAGCGCACTAGGGGGTCTGCGGGTTGAAGAACTTTGAAAAAAAAAAAAAAAAAAAAAAGTTTTTTTCATCCTCTGCAAACAAGATGGAAGACGTGGTGTCGCTGCCCAGAAAGACACGAATGAAACCCAGCAACAGCTGTTAATAGCCCAGCAAGAAACTAATGCAAACCAGCAGCAGACGAATGCAGCCCAGCAACAGCTGCTAATAGCCCAGCAAGAGATTAATGCCAACCAGCAACAGGTGAATGCCAACCAGCAACAGGCGAATGCAAACCAGCAACAGACGAATGAAGCCCTGCAAAACGCGAATGCAAACCAGCAAGAGACAAACCGCTTGCTGAGAGAGGAGCAACAGCGGTTCGCTCAGGGCTTACAGCAGGAACTCGAGATCCTGAGGGGGACTATCAGTAACCTTCCACTGGCAGTGGCAGCCCCAGTTCCGAAAATGACCAGGGCAAGCCACTACCTTCAGAAGATGGGACCCTCGGATGATGTGGAAGGCTATCTTCTCACGTTTGAACGCACGGCACAGAGAGAGGGATGGCCAGAAGCTGAGTGGGCTGGTCTAATCGCACCCTTCCTAAGCGGCGAACCCCAGAAGGCTTACTTTGATCTAGAGCCAGCCGAAGCTAACGTCTATGCAAAATTGAAGTTCGAGATCCTCGCCCGCCTCGGCGTAACCACGGCTGTTCGCATCCAAAGGTTTCGCGCATGGTCCTTCACGATGGATAAAGCCACCCGAAGCCAGATGTATGACCTCATCCACCTCGCCCGGAAGTGGCTACAACCCGAGATCAACTCAGCCAGCCACATCGTGGAACGGTTGGTCATGGACCAGTTCTTGAGGAAACTTCCCTCTGCCTTACGCCGTTGGGTCAGTCGGAGTGACCCCCACAATGCGGATGAGCTTGTGGCCCTCGTAGAAAGGTACAATGCAGCAGAAGAGCACCCGCAACCCACAGTCGTGGAGCAACCCCACTACCCGAGGTTCCAGGACTCTTCCAGAGACGGTAAAAGGGTACCGGGGTTAAGGGGCGCTGAAGAGCGGCGACCACCTTCACGCAGCACCAGCAACAGTGGTTCGCACACTAAGGGCAATAGCCAACATGGGGAGCCGGGAAAAGGCTCTAAGTGGGACACAGACTATGTACCTAAATGTGTAAATTGTCATGAGAGGGGCCACACAGCAAAAATCTGCCCACTAAATGATGAGCCCATGCAATGCAACAGCGTGGAACCTTATTCGCTGTTGTCCCAATGTATGGGCCCTAGCCCAGAGGACCCCTTGAATAACCATCTGTGGGCATTTGTAAAGGTTAATGGTAAGAGGGTTCGGGCACTTCTTGACTCTGGGAGCATGGTCACACTAGTGTCCGAATACCTCTTGCCCATTAAGAAGAAACAGGGAAACAGTTCACAAAGAGTGGCAATTTGTTGTATACATGGGGATAATCATGAATATTCCACTGTTGATGTTTTTTTTGAAACAGAGTTTGGTTCTTTAGATTTCAAGGTGGGTATTGTACCCAAACTGGCACATGATGTGTTAATAGGGACCGACTTTCCCCATTTTCTAAAAATGTGGTCCCCCGCTCAGAATAGCGCCCAGAGTTCAATAGCGGACCATAACGAAGTATTAGAAGAAACAAATCCTTTCCCTTTTTCAGAAATGGAGGTTGACGAGGGCCCAAATAAGAAGGGGGAAAAGGAGGAGTGCTGTAAAATTCCCTTCCCCATCACTACTTTGGTAGGGAATACCCCAAATCAAGATGTTGAGCAGACACTTACCAACCCAGAACCGGATAAGACCCTCGCTGACCTAGAGGTCAGTCCTGGGAGTTTTAAGAAGGCCCAGTGGGAGGACCCCACATTAGCGGTAGCAAGGGGAAATATACGGGACCAGAATAGTACTCCTGGCCAACCAGATAGGTCACTTGCTTACCCCTACTTCGAGGTAGAGAACGACCTAGTATATCGGGTTGATAAAAGGAAATCAGTTACAACTAAACAATTGTTGGTACCACGGACATTCCGTAACGTAGTATTACACCTCGCACATAGTCATCCATTGGGGGGACACCTAGGGGTGGAAAAGACAAAAGAAAAGGTTCTCCGAAGCTTCTATTGGCCTGGGGTTCTGGCAGAAATTACGAATTATTGTTCCTCATGCCCAGAATGTCAGATCACCGCCCCGTTCAAGGCGTACCGCAGCCCATTGGTAACTCTTCCCATAATAGAGGTACCATTTGACCGGATTGCTATGGATCTAGTAGGACCCCTAATAAAGTCTGCTAGGGGACATCAGCATATATTGGTAATATTAGATTATGCCACCCGATATCCGGAGGCAGTTCCCCTACGTAGCACCTCAGCTAAAAACATAGCAAAAGAGTTAGTAGTTCTGTTTTCCCGGGTCGGGATTCCTAAAGAGATTCTATCTGACCAGGGAACACCATTTATGTCCCAAGTAACGAAAGAGCTATGTAAACTCCTAAAAATCAAGCATCTCAGAACCTCAGTCTATCATCCACAAACAGATGGTTTAGTGGAAAGGTTCAATAAAACTTTAAAGAGCATGTTACGGCGGGCGGTTGATAAAGATGGGAAAAACTGGGATTGTTTGTTACCGTACCTGTTATTTGCCATTAGGGAAGTTCCCCAATCATCCACAGGCTTCTCCCCGTTTGAACTATTGTATGGCCGACACCCAAGGGGCTTACTGGATATAGCCAAAGAGACTTGGGAACACGAGGTTACCCCTTACAGAAGTGTAATAGAGCATGTTGCCCAGATGCAGGACCGCATTGCTGCAGTCCTACCCATAGTGAGGGAACACATGGAGAAAGCTCAAGAAGCACAGAGGAATACATATAATAAGGGTGCTAGGGTCAGAATTTTTTCTCCAGGTGATAGGGTACTAGTTCTGGTTCCCACCGTGGAGAGTAAATTCCTTGCTAAATGGCATGGGCCATATGAGGTCTTGGAAAGAGTGGGAGAAGTAAATTATAAGGTAAGACAGCCAGGTAGGAGGAAACCTGAGCAAATTTACCATATAAACCTACTCAAGCCCTGGAAAGATAGAGAAGTCTTGTTAACCCTAGTACCCCCAGGTCCGTCAGAGAATCAAGAAACTGACCCAGAGGTTAGCATAGCTGAAACCCTGTCTGTTCATCAGAAACGAGAGGTTCAGAATTTAGTGAAAAGAAACAAAGAAATCTTCTCTATACGGCCAGGTAGAACTAGCGTAATTGAACATGACCTAGTCTCTGAACCGGGGGTCCGAGTTAACCTTAAACCGTACCGAATCCCAGAGGCCAAAAGAAAGGCTATAAGTTTAGAGGTTAAAAAAATGCTAAAACTAGGTGTAATTGAGGAATCCCAAAGTGGGTGGAACAGCCCTATAGTCTTAGTCCCAAAGCCAGATGGTACAACAAGGTTTTGTAATGACTACCGGAAACTAAACGCGGTGTCAAAATTTGATACTTATCCTATGCCCAGGGTAGATGAACTTGTAGAGAGACTGGGCAAAGCCCGATATCTCACAACCCTAGACCTAACAAAAGGGTACTGGCAGGTTCCCCTCACAGAAAGGGCAAAAGAAAAGACAGCCTTCTCAACCCCAGACGGCCTCTTTCAGTATAAGGTGTTGCCTTTTGGCTTACATGGAGCTCCCGCCACATTCCAAAGAATGATGGATAAAATTTTAAAACCACATGCTCGGTATGCTGCCGCCTACCTGGATGATGTGGTAATCCATAGTGAAGATTGGCAATCCCACCTTCCAAAGGTCCAAGCTGTGCTTGACGCAGTCCGGTCTGCTGGACTAACTGCTAACCCCGCTAAATGCACTATTGGTCTGGAGGAGGCCAAGTATCTGGGATATTCTATTGGCAGAGGTTTACTCAAACCCCAAACACTCAAAGTGGAGGCGATACAAAATTGGCCAAGGCCAGTTACAAAAAAACAAGTAAGGACCTTTTTGGGGTTAATTGGGTACTATAGAAGGTTTATTCCCAATTTTGCAACTAAGGCAACCCCACTAACTGACCTCACAAAAGCAAGAGGACCGCTAATGGTAAAGTGGTCCCCCGAAACCGAACAGGCCTTTAGAAGCCTGAAAGAAGCTCTCTGTGCCCAACCAGTGTTGGTCACACCTGACTTCTCCAAAGAGTTCGTAGTCCAAACCGACGCATCTGAGGTAGGGCTGGGGGCGGTACTCTCCCAGGAGTCTCAAGGTGAGGAGCACCCCATCCTTTATTTAAGTAGGAAACTAAATCCCCAGGAGAAAAATTACTCCATAGTAGAGAAAGAGTGTCTCGCAATAAAGTGGGCTGTAGAGACGCTCAAATACTACCTGTTGGGGAGAAAATTCCGGTTGGTCACAGATCATGCACCCTTTACCTGGATGTGTCAAAACAGGGAAAAGAATGCTAGAGTGACCAGGTGGTTCCTAAGCCTACAACCCTTTAAATTTTCTGTGGAACACAGGTCAGGGCACAAACATGGCAATGCTGACGGGTTGTCAAGGATGCACTCCCTAATATCCATGGTCGCTCATCCCTCGAGGTCTGAGCTGGGGGGGAGGATATGTGACAGAAACCAGGGGATGGTAATAAATTCCGTATATAGGGCTCCCAGGATACTAGACAGTTTCTATCCTGTTTGGCCTGGGAGTGCAGCCTTATAATACATACACTCCATCCCACAGTTTGGCAAGCGCTGGAACTGAGGGATGAGAGATCCAGACCAGAGTTTGTCTGCTGCCTGATTTCTGTCACCTGTCATGCTAATTAGGAATCAGGTATGAAAGACTGATTTCCTGTTTGCTCTGCTCTCCCCACAAGAGCCAGGAGGCTGGAAGGCTGCTGAACTACAGAGGGGAGAAGCCTCTTCCCCAAACAGGTTCAATCTTTCTGTTCATTTGTGTAAGACTGCAAAAGTACCGTGTTTTGATGTTGGAAGTGGAAAAGCCACTTCCAACCCTGAGTCCGGGATATCTAAGTTAAGTTATCGCTCAGGTGAGCAGCTTTTGTTTTGATCTGTTTTCTGTTGTATGCACTGTGGCAGTCTCAGTGCCTGGGACTGAATAAACCAGGCATAGCCTGTTTAAAGGAACAGTACGTGACGCCTCATCATTTAACCTACCCTAAAAGACCGTGTTCTAAACAGTCCCGGACAAACGACGGAGCCCCGGAGTAAGCCGTTTGTCACAATATATATATATATATATGTGTATATATGTGTTTATATATATATATATGTGTATATATACAGTGTTCGACAAATCACTCAAAAATCTACTAGTCCAACCGAAAAATCTACTCGCCACCTAGTCCCGCCCCGAACCCCGCCCCTAGTCCCGCACCCCAACCCTAGTCCCGCCCTCAACCCCACTTTAAAATAAAATATATAAATAAAATACATTTAATAAATTCCTAGTCAGAACATTCGTTTTTGACAAATGTATTTATTGTATTACATTATACTACAATTAGTCCTTGTTACGTGTGTGTGTGTGTAAGTAAATGTTGGATCTAGAAATAAAAGCCAGATGTGAGTGACTAGTTTCCTGAACCCCTTAACCAGTGTCTGGACGTCCCCTCTTCACAATATCTAAAGCAGCAATCCCGCCTGGGATCTTACCTGATCCGCAGTCCCTCAATGACAAGATACCCGCATTCCCGCAATGTTTTACATTGGAGGGGAGGTGTTCCCTACCTGTCTTCTGGGTTAGGGGGGGTTCCGATGTCTTCCATGTGAAGCTTGAGTCAGATCTGGAAGAAAGCAGTTTAAATTATGTCGGTGTAGTATAGGGCAGTTAAGATATACAGGGTAAATAAGATATCCAGATCGAGAGTGTGAGACAGAGAGAGAGAGAGTGGGTGAGAGACAGAGAGAGAGAGTGGGTGAGAAACAGAGAGAGAGAGAGAGTGGGTGAGAGACAGAGAGAGAGAGTGGATGAGAGACAGAGAGGGAGAGTGGGTGAGAGACAGAGAGAGAGAGTGGGTGAGAGACAGAGAGAGAGAGTGGGTGAGAGACAGAGAGAGGGAGTGGGTGAGAGACTGAGAGAGAGAGTGGGTGAGAGACAGAGAGAGAGAGTGGGTGAGAGACAGAGAGAGAGAGTGGGTGAGAGACAGAGAGAGAGAGTGGGTGAGAGACAGAGAGAGAGAGAGTGGGTGAGAGGCAGAGAGAGAGAGTGGGTGAGAGACAGAGAGAGTGGGTGAGAGACAGAGAGAGTGGGTGAGAGACAGAGAGAGAGTGTGGGTGAGAGACAGAGAGAGTGTGGGTGAGAGACAGAGAGTGTGTGGGTGAGAGACAGAAAGAGTGTGGGTGAGAGACAGAGAGAGTGTGGGTGAGAGACAGAGAGAGTGTGGGTGAGAGACAGAGAGAGTGTGGGTGAGAGACAGGGCGGGGAGAGAGACAAGGAGGGGGGAGAGACAGGGAGGGGGGAGAGACAGGGAGGGGAGAGAGACAGGGAGGGGGGAGAGACAGGGAGGGGGGAGAGACAGGGAGGGGGGAGAGACAGGGAGGGGAGAGAGACAGGGAGGGGAGAGAGACAGGGAGGGGAGAGAGACAGGGAGGGGGGAGAGACAGGGAGGAGATAGGGGGAAGATATGTATATATAAAGAAAATCTATTCTCAGCCGGCACACACATAAACATTAGGAAATCCAGATGCGTGTCCCATAGAAAATCATAAAATGCCATGATCAAATGTCCATGTGGACTACACTACATCGGTAAAACTACACGGATGTTGAAAGAAAGAATGGCAATACACCGCTCAACCATAAGAAAAGCATTACAAAGTGATAATGTGGATGAAGATCTGAAATTTCTACCAGTTGCACGTTACTTTAAACTACTTCGACATTCCCTGGCAACCATGCAATGTATGCCGATCTTCCAGATCCAGCCACAACCTCGCGGAGGAGATAGGGATAAACTCTTACTCCAACAAGAAGCAAGATTCATCTATGATCTAAAGACAATGGCACCTCACGGATTAAATGAGGACCTTAAATTTGGTTGCTTTTTATGACATAAATATTTGCTTTCATGACTCATCCCCCTTGGTTATTGATTATACTATATTTGCATTTTTAATTATGCAATGTGTAGCCCCCTGTAAACAGCACAGGCTATACCTATCTCCCTTCTACTGTGGTAAGCCCTGTTAAGATCAGGCACCAGTAATCCTCATGGGTTTTCCCCCCTTCATAGCCCTGCCCTGAGTGGTAGATGCAGGCCTGGACTCTGCTGCAGGTGTGAGCAAGAGGGGAGGTTCTGCTGACATCACGAGAGGTGGGGCTAGCTCTATATTTAGCAGCCAACTCCTGTAAGTGGCGAGTCTAGTCTGCCGTGGGAGTCTGCCGAGAGTCTGTTCTGCCGTGGGAGTCTGCCAAGAGAGTCCTGCGGATCGGTCCGAGGAGTGGAGAGACTCAGCCGCTTTTAGTAGAGCGGATAGCACTATAGACCTGGTGGACCAATGCCCCTCACCCCCCTGCCTGGGGTGATGGGGAGAATCCAATCCCCACCGCGAGGATAACCTCGGAGGTGGGCCACGGGGTATTGAAGCCCCAGCCCAGACCATCCTGTCGGAGGCGAGACTTGGAGGGAAGGAGAGGAGGATATATCTGTGTGGGAGGAGAGCGGAGTAATTAGCAAGGCTCTGCTGTTGTTGTTGCGGCTGTTGGAAGCCACTACATTTGGAAGTTGCTGATCTGCCAATAAAGAGACCATCCTTTGTACCAAAGACTGTGTGTGAGTTGGAAGCTATTACCCTGGGACCGAAGGGGTTCTTCTATACAGATCCTGTCCCATATTCCTGGGAGTATAGAAGATGGAGGCGCTGCACCACTAAGAGATCATGGAGGCTACCACCCCAGAAGCCCGGTCTTGGCTCCCCAATAACATCGCGGGAAGCTCAGGCCCTAGTGTTCCTTATAGGTATGCACCACACTGCATGTAATCTGCCCTCATGCACCCTAGACACCACCGTAGAGTCTGGGGGGTGGGGAGAAGCAGGGTTACAAATGTATATTACAAATACGCTGAGATAGCTAAATATACATTTCCCATACTAATTATAATAACTATTATATGGGTTAAACATACGAGGGGGATGAAATTGGTGTCAGCATTGAAAATGTTTCTTAGACTGACAGCATGTTATGTCTGTTTATATCATCATTGATGCTTGCAGGGGGGCCCTTTCTAATCCTATTCCCACGGTTTTAAAGCTTTTTCAGATAGATATGTGTTTCATGCATTGGTGTTCATACTGGTCACGATAGCTTGTTTTTGATTTGTCTAACCTACTCATAGATTGTGCTATTATCTGTGTTTGCTATTTGATGTATATGGGGCACGGTTTGGTTGCTATGGACGCTTTTGATACACTTAAGTTAGGCGCAATTATCATGCTTCGTATGCCATTGGCTTTTGCCTTTTGCGGTGCTGTCAGCCATGCATACGCATACGTTAAACTTTCCTTAATAGGGCGGGTGCCATGACAATAAGGGATGCGGCGAGGTTCGCGCGCTGTACCTGGTTGTATTAAACATGGCATTTGAACTTCGCATACTCAGGAGGCTTTCCCTTGCATAACATGGCGGGTTTCCATGACTACAGGGGACGCTATTGTCTGCACATGCGCTCTTTATACAATATGGTGTCTCATAAGTGCCATATGGATCTTCCTGGCTTCCAGTACATGATAAACACAGAGCAGCAGTCTTTTAATTGAGTCCTTAAAGTTAGGCGTTGCCACGATTCTAATTGAGTCTGGGTAAACATTGACTGTCCTATCAGAGCTATCTTTCTAAGTGACATAGTAAGAACATGCATTGCAATTGGCACATTGGGTTTTAGCTACCATTTGATGTGTCATGTGGGGTTTTGAGAAGTGTTCTCATTGGTTGATTGTATGATTTGTGTGCACTGTTGGGGGTATAAGTTGCAGTGGTCTTCATTCTAACACTGTATGACCCTGAGGAAGGTTCCGTTTGTAGGAACCGAAACGTTGGTTTTTGTGTTTTAATACACTTTTGCATTTCTACCCGTGTGTGCTGTCTCTCCTTACTGGACCATCATCTGGTAATATACATCTTTTATGTGTATATATATGTGTGTACATATATATATATATATATATATATATATATATATATATATATATATATATATATTTATATATATATGTGTGTGTATATATATATATGTGTGTATATATATATAAATATATGTGTGTATATATATATGTGTATAACTCAAATTTTATTGAATATCCATCCATTTAACATACATAACAAAATATCACTTATTTTGGGGTAAAATAATATCAGGGGTGACACGTCAAAGTAAGGGAGGGTGAGGGGCATTTCTGGTATATCTACAGGAATCTGGGTGGAAAATGACAGGCTGCGTATGTAGGACAATTTACAATGAAAGCAGAAGTAAAAAATGTTAAGAAAAGCATGCTATGCATTTCATTGTCACATTGCAGTGTAATTATGCAGTTACTGCTAACTTCAGCCAAACACTGTGAGAAATGTGTCCCATTAAGTGTCACATAAAACATGTTTGAACAACACCACTGTAATGTCTGTGATGTAAGAGCAGAAAAAGGTTCGCCAAAACATGCACAACTACATTACTTGGAAAAATATAGCAGTGCTACTCTTCAAAGTGCTTGTTAAGGCTGAGTACCCACTGGCGCACCGCGCGCTTACCTTAGTCAATGTGGATTGTCACGTCCACGCGCGCACTCATGTGCGGCCACACACGTTCACCCACGCTTGGCGCTTGGGTAAACAAAAAATGTAACTTTCGAATGTGCGCGCGATTCAGAAATAGCAAGGACACCCGGCGCTCATGCTTGGAGAGCTGGTGACGTCACCGCTCTCAAGCATGAGCGCGGTCAGCGCCAGCGGGGCTGCAGCCTAATTAGGGTTATCATTTTGTCAGTAAAAATAACATCTGAATATTATGTCCATTGTGTTGAAAAATGTATTCTCAACCTAGTACATGGCAAGTACAAGTAAAAGATGTATTAGAACATTTGCTTTCTCTGAGAAACAGAACTAAGAATGCACCGAATTGATCAAATAGCTGCACATTAGACAAATAGTACTGTATGTGACCTAATTTTTTTCAATGTTTTATTCAGTTGGCGCTTACTATTTTTGTTGCATTAGCAACAATTTTATTGGAATTAATATGTGTAGTCAGGTTCCCCCTTCTGAGGCTGTGTCCCCCTGCTGCGTTACCTCCGTTTCTGCAGGAGAGTTGCGGCCGGTTGCGGGGGCGTGCGGATGCGGGTGCACGCGTGTCGGGAGCTCCAAGGGAGGGGGCGTGCAGAGGGAGGTTGCTGGTGTGAGCCCGGAGGGCGATCGCGTCGCCGGGGGCTCCTGTGATTGCGGAGAAAGAGCCGCCATTTAGGGAAGCTCGCGCATGCGCAGAGCAGTGGAGGCGGCCATTCTAGGTTGCGCATGCGCAGTTGTAAAAGCGCGCAAACACTAACCAATCAGGAAAGGCTCTTGCAAGGGACTACAAGTCCCATGAGCCTTCGGAGTGTCCCACCTGACGCCAGGGAGCTAATAGGAGCTGGAGAATTGCTGCAGGCAGGATAAGGAAGCGTGTCACAGGGAGCACGCAGGCAGAGTGTGACAGAGAGAGGTAGGGGACAGAAGGTCCGTGTGGAGGGCAAGTAAGCCTCTACACTAGGGTAGCATACACTCCCCTAGGCCCAAGCTAGGCCCTGAGTCATCCATAGCTTGTGGCTGCTACAGGGACAGGCCCTAGCTTAGAGAACGGATCCCTGTAGTGATTAGATATATTAGGGACACAGCAGATGCTGAACTCCTTGCAGAGAGGGTTGAGATCAGGCTTCGCTGGAGAGACTACAGAGACCTTGCCTTGTTGGGATTACCTTGACAACGTCACGGAGAGAGGGAGGATCGGCGGATCCTTTGTGAATCTTCATCAGACCGGGTGCTGTCGCGCCCGGCAGGTAATAGTCTACAAGTGCACCAACATACCGGTCTATACCCAGGCACTGATCACGCCTAACAAGGTGGGTTCTTTGGGGACACCGTGGGGCCAGTGGCCAAGGGACTTTACACGCTGTGGAACTCTTGGGGACTCTGTGTGAGATACACATTTCTCTGGACATGGTGTGGGACACGGTGGTGGGTAGCACTTCAGGAGAGTAAGCCCTGCAAGGCGTATGGTATTTGTGTATATATATATCTTGTTCTTAAGGGAGACTAATCCTTTAATCTATACTTATTGCATCACAGTAAAGGTTGTGTTATTTTACATTGTGTGGGTGTTTATTAGTGTGTCCTGTGAGGGGCTGCTTCCGCTCTGCTGGGATTCCTCACAGGTGGTGGCGCTGCACCAGAGTAAGTATACACCCCAGGCTCTCCGTGGCAGAGGCTCAGGCTCCTGGAGCCAACAGGTATAAGAGCAGCACTAAGTAGTTCCCTGTGTTCTAGGGGAAGCAGGGCTACATATGCATGAGTCATTAGAACAAGAGTTTCTTCTTTTGTGTAGCCCAGGTTCCCCCACCACTAAAGGGGCTACCGGTACTGCCGTTACCTGTTGGCTCACAGAAGGCCTGAGACTCCACCACCGGGAGCCTGGGGTTACTATATGTCCATCTCGGTGCAGCGCCTCCACATGAAAGGGATCCTTGCACAGCAGGATAAGCCCCTCCCAGGAACAATACCAATAATACACACACACACTCAGGTGTGTATATATATATATATATATATATATAAAACACAGTAGGTGCCGCAATCAAATCACCCCTGGATGACTTGGTAATAAAAGATAACCAAAGGTCAGGGTAGATAATGACCCTCTGGTGGTGCTACCGACCCATGGGGAATATGTTTAACAAAAAGAAGGAGAAAGAAGGGTCATAAAGGTGCACTCAAACAGTATATAATGGAAAAAATGGACTTTATTGGCAATGAGTATTAAAAAAACACACAAGACAGACCCACACAAATCTCATAATAAATTGCTGTGTGATACAATGGTGGAAAATTATACACCAAAAAGGCACATGAAGTCTGGTAGGAACCAAAACAAAAAAGTACAGATATACCATAACAAAACCAGGGGAAAGAAAATTCCCCCAGTGTTGTAACTAAGATCGGCCGATCTATAGCAAAAAACTCGAATAATTAAAGAATTGGTTAACCAAACCAGAAAAAAAAAAAAAAAAATAAGGTGTAACACACAGCTGGATCTTAATAATATTGTGACCCTATGATGTGCTGCAAACAGACTGTAAGAGCTGATGCCAAAACTATGCTGCACACATGAAATAATCAGCAAGAGAATGGAGTCCAAATAGTGCACTGGTAGCACTCATCTTAAGTCCCCAGAGGTAAGAGCTCAATAATAATGAGCAAAGGTAATGCTGGAGCAGTCCAGGGACAGAGAGCGCTTGCAGATAGGTATTGAACAGGGCAGTGAGGAAGTCCCAACATACAGACCAGCGTCCCACGCTCAGGCACCAGCGACGTCACAAACGAAAATCTTGTGCAATCAGATGCAGCACATGGCTCAGGAGGAGGTGGGGGTACTGTCACAGCTCTGCTCCGACGGCCGTTTCGCCTAAAGGGCTTCTTCCGGGAGCGTACAATGTCAGCATTCAGACGCACTCTTTAAAGGGCTCCGTTTTCGCGCCAAAAGTTCACTCGCGGCAATCAGCCAATAGGAATTGCTGAAAGATAGAACCGCGTCAGCTGTTGCTATGTGAGGGTGAGAAGAACTTAGAGGGCAATGAACCTTAAAGAGACAGACATGAGGGGACATTGAGAAAATACAATGTGATTAAAAAAGACGTAATTACTAAGCAGAAGGTTAAAAGCAAGGAGAAATTGGTAAAGATAGAATACATGAGTAATAGAAATATCAAAATGAATGAGTAAAGAAGTAAAATTCTCAAAGTATAGATATGTGAACTGATGATATTACAAATAAAAATAAAAAAGAAAAAGAAAAGTGAACTAAGGAAAATAGATAGGACTCAGGGTTAGACATCTCAGAAAATGCAAATCAAATTAGAAAAAAACTAAAAACATGAAGTAAATAAATGAAAACCTTAAAGAAACATTGCAAAGCTGAGATAGTCATTGAGTCCTTTGCAATGTTTCTTTAAGGTTTTCATTTATTTACTTCATGTTTTTAGTTTTTAGAAGGGTCATAAAGGTGCACTCAAACAGTATATAATGGAAAAATTGAAAAAATGGACTTTATTGGCAATGAGTATTAAAAAAAACACACAAGACAGACCCACACAAAAATCATAATAAATTGCTGTGTGATACAATGGTGGAAAATTATACACCAAAAAGGCACATGAAGTATATATATATATATCAACCTTTACTGTACACCCTAATAACAGTACCCTGTACCACACAGTATAATAGGCCCCAACCTGAAACCACCAGTGAGTGTCCCCAAAGTACATTGGGTGCCAGGCACCAAAATCCTGATGTCCTAACCAAAGTGTAGGAGATTGTGCTATCCCTTGGAATGTTGGTGCACTTAGTTGAGGTACCTGCCGGGGACTCCAGTACCCAGTGCGGCTGACTTAGCAGCAGGTATCCACATGATCCAGCGACGTCGTCGTTCGCAAAGGCGTGGGATGAGGATCCGGTAGGAGGGTCCCACCTTTGAGAGTCTCTGTATGCAAAGGTAGTCTGGTCCCAGACCACAGGCCACAATCACTGCCCGGCATCTTCCACTGTGTCCCTGACACTACTCAGTAATGGGGAAGCGTCCCTATCTAGGGCCTTCCCTGAAGCAACCACAAGCTCACTTGAGTGGGGCCTATCTGGGACCTAAGGGGGATACTTAGTCTAAGTGCCACTGACACTCAGACCCTACCTTCCCCTTCTCTCTCCTGGCTCCGACTGGCGTGGTTCTGTGGAGCACGCCAAATGTATCTAATTCCAGCTCCCTGCCTATGTCCCTCAGGCTCAAGGGACTTGTAGTCCCTTTAAGAGCCGTTTGGAGTCATAACCGCCGCTCTAATTGCTCTGCGCATGCGCAGGGTGTAAAAATTTTCCAATTATTCAGCACTCCTCGTGAAAAGGAAATACAAGAGAAAAAGAAAAAAGCGAAATAGTGAAGTACGTTCACGACATGTCATAAACATATAGAGATGGTAAGATATGCTCTTACATTTTAGTGCCTATACCAGGCATGTAAAGGTATCTTTGGAAGTAGGTTCACTGGTCCTCCCGGCAACCCTACGCGTTTCAAAGGCGGTCATTCTTCATCACACATGGTGTGATCCAAACCTAGGCTTCTGATCATGGAAGCAGATCAGTGTTCTCATGTTTTAACGGAGGAAGGGAGCAACCTTGATTAAGAAGACCCTAGGGAGCGATTCATGGGGGGTAAAAAAGAAAGAAACACAAGGATGTACGATACTTACCCCTGACAAAGAAGGACCGCCATTGAAAGGTGTAGGGTTGCCGGGAGGACCAGTTTTGGTGTAACACCGAAAACCAGAAGTGACATAGAACGTCAGCTGGATCGGCAGTGGATGTCGCGGAAACCAGAGTAACGCACATGAACTGGTCTGTCCCTTTGTATTATACACTGTTATGTGTTAACCTACTCTTGAATTTATATAAAGCTGGAGCTTTTAAAGAAGTCCCTCTGGAAATCCTTTATTGCTACACGAAGTTGAAACTACTTCCAAAGATACGTTTACATGCCTGGTATAAGCACTAAAATGTAAGTATATATCTTGCCATCTCTATATGTTTATGACATATCGTGAACTTACTTCACTATTTTTCTTTTTTTCCTTTTCTCTTCTCTTTCCTTTTCACGAGGAGCGCTGAATAATTGGAAAAATTTTGCTACTGCTGGGAATTGGGAACAATTCAACTTTTCAAGCTGCACCACATTAAATCATCTCTAAGTTTGGACTTTTCTATTTTTGTTAGAGCGCTTCCTATATTGTTGCTATAATGCGCAGGGTGTACAAACATGGCCGCAGCAACTAAATAGCTATTACGCATGCGCGAGCCTTTTGTGCGTATGCGCGAATATCCAAAATGGCGGTGCCCTATCGACGTCCCACCTCAGAGCTCCCGGCGACCCGGTCACCCCTCCTGCAGCACCCACACACCGCCGCAACCTCCCTGCACCGGTAGTCATCCCCCTCCTGCAGCCCGGAGATAAGAGGGGGACCCGGTTACATATGTAAGATTTTGACGTATTTATGCTTCTTTTTATATCATGATGATAATAGCATGAAACTGAATATTTCTGATTAGCACCTGTGCAGTACATCTATAGTAGCTGTAATCATTCAGCATGTATGCAGCCCTGAATAGACCAATGTGAAAACTTCCAGCAGCAGCAGGAAGAATAGCGGAGCACAGCCAGAAAAATAAAGCAGGGTGAAAACGTGGGTGGTGACTACAAAATGTTTATTGAAACAGACGGGTGTAGCTGATGGATCCTCTGACGCGTTTCAGCCCTAGAGCCTTTGTCAAAGAGTACACTTAGTGCCCTGGGCTGGGCCAGTTGCTTTTTTATGGTACAAAGTAGACTCTTATATATACTCATTGCAGTGATTACTACATTGACTCTGATGCACCTTATTGGATAAGTCTATTGTCCGGGTTCAGTCTGAATAGACCAATGCAAATGAATTGCCCAAGATTTATCAAAGGAAAAAATCCAATTGCTTTCAATGGGATTTCTTTCAGTTAATGAATATGGTTCTACATTTTGCACTGATTTTACCTCAATTTTGGAGCTCAGTGAATCTAGTCCTCAGCAGTGGCTCAGCGAGTAAAGGCATGGACTTTAAAATCAATTATGACTGTTTGTGAAGCAGGACACCTGGTTCAAATCCTGATGTCTGTTCCTTTTGCAAGTCACTTTATCACACTGCGCGTCAGGTACCAAAATTAGATTTTAAGCTCTATGGGAAGGAACTCGTTCTGTGTACACTCTCAGTACTATACAAGAAACATATATGATTTTTATGGCTGTTATTGTACATGCAGGCTAAAGAGAGCGCTAAAAAGGTTTTATGGCTATTTATGGGCTAAATAAGAATAGAAACTCTCATGTTATTTCTATTTTGTACCATACAGGAGGCCTATTCATTAAACAGCAGGAATAGTATTTCCATGAGAAAACTGTACTTTAGGATGCTATTTGTTCAAGCTGTGCAAATCCATACAGTATGTAAATGTTGCATGCAAATGTGGAAATCTTCCACAATTAGGAATTCGTAGGCTATTCAATAAGCTGTCCTATAACCTTTCAAATAGAAAGGTTCTCTCTTTTTCCATCAAAACCTTGATTTTGCATTTCTGGGGCAAGCAAGAAAGAAATACATGTATTATGTTAAATAGCACACATTTGATGCGGAGAGTGTGTGCACATGGCATATTTTTTGTAGTTATCTTTCTGTATACAGTAGATCATTCTTAATGAATGCAGTGAAAGCTCACAATTGTTGCCACCACAATTTTTTTTAAATCAAATTGCATTCCGTTTCCTCGTGGCAAAAATCAAACTATATCACTCTAACACATCTCGGGAGTGTGGGAAAAGTAGTTGTAGCCTCTAAACACACTAAATATAAATGGAGTTTCATGCTATGTACTCCAATAAATCTATTAGACATATGGAACATCTCTACCCCCGGCCAACAGAAGAGGAGCCACACCAAAGCATTCTAATATCTTTATAGTGATGTGGGTAATTTTCAGCGGTTTTTACCTTATTATCAGGCGGCTGATGGTCCGTGCAGGGCTGGTATGATGGGCAATAAGTAGAGGGCGCCAGGAACTTTTCTTTTACTATATTTGAACCAGTCCAGCATTATAACATTTTCTTCAGATGAATCTCTCCTGTGGTGGAATCATCTCCTGTATTCCATCAGCTAAGTCTTCCGACTCTTTCAGGTCCTGCAGCTCAGGAAGAACGTTGTTGACTTGGCCAATGCAGCTGTTGTGGCTCCACCAGATCCATAATGAGGCATGGTTCAGGTTCACTGGCTGCTGCGCCCTCCACGATGTCCTTTGTGAGGCTGGGCAATGGATCGTTATCTGCTGCAACCTTCATAACGTCCGTTGTGAGGCAAAACACTGGATTGCTGATCCCCAGGGCAGAGACATCCATCTCTACTACAGCCGCAGGGGTGATGGCAGAGGGAGAAGCCTGTATCCGATACGCAGCAGGTGGGAAAAAGGGAGTCTCGCACCCACCGCATTGCGTCGAAGACACCAGCTTTCCTCCAGGTCATACACATTATTATAGACCGATTGCAGGTACTTCACGCCCAGGATAGTCACCACCAACATCTCACGGGGATCACTTATCGCTGTGCCACCAGGCTTGGCATATTTGAGGTAGCAGTATAGTAGTTAAGAACCAGTCTCTGTCTCAACTCCTTTAGTACTGAAAAGTACTTTTCAGTTTTGGGTGAGTTGCTTACATGCACGTGATATTCACTTGAAACTTCTAGCTCCTCCCCTCTGTGGAACTGATAGGGCGAGGCAGCCCAGAAAAGGAACAGCTAAGGCTTTCATACCAGTCCAACAGTTGCTCTGCAAGTTTCTTGTGCATGGCTTTCTCGTTGCAACCCCGTTTTGGCGGGAAGCTTTCCTGGGAAGAACACGGTCTCTGCAGCGGCCCAAATAGAAGGGTAGAATTGAACCCACAGTCCAGCAATACTACGTCAGTGTTTCCACAGTGGGAAACTCACACTGCCATGCATATACGGAGAACTGCAAATCTCCATTTTTGTTTAGTCCCGCATTAAACTTTGCGAAACTACGTTTGGGCTCCAAAAGTTCCAAACACGAGCCAGCATTTTCTTTGCTCACCCAGCCCAACGTGTGCAGCCAAATGTAACACCTCTACTCCCGGCCAACAGAAGATGGAGTCATGCCAAAGCATCCTTATGCCTCTCTAGTGGTGTAGATGATACTCAGCAGTTCCTTTACCTTAATTCTCGGGGGCTGAAGGTCCACGCAGGGCTGGTATGGTGAGCAATCAGTAGAGGGTGCCAGGAACTTTTCTTTTACTTTATTTGAACCAGTCCATCATTACAACAATTTCTTCCACTAGGGGCTCTCATGCAGCAGTCCCCAAAGAAGCACAATTCTTCCACTGCATTATAATACAGAAGCACTCCTTTATTTGAATAATAGCTGTTCCCACCTCGCTGGAATCCATAAGCAGGGTGCCCTATGGCAAAAGAGACTACATCCTATCACCTCTTTCCCCGGGTGGTCTCCTGAGCTAGACCACATTATTTTCAGCCTCGGGGATCCCCTGCTTCCCGAGTTACAGGCCCCGGTATGGGGTGCCGGTGTATCCTGTGGGTTTAAATCTTCCAGTCACGTGACACGGAAGATGTAAACATTGCGGGAATACCGGCACCCAATACCGGGGCTTGTAACTCGAGAAGCAGGGTGTCCACGGACCTGAAATCAATGCGGTTCAGCTCCGGAGACACCCTGCTCCTGTACACTATTATTAAGGGCAAGCTAAAATTAAAAAAAAAGCACTGAATAAAATAAATAACATTGCAATAAAATAAAGAAAATGTCAATAAACCAATTGATTGGCACTATGCCACTATGGCAGTCAATGTGCAACCTAAAAAAAAAAAACAATTCACAAAAATACAAAACAATTAAATAAAAACAAGTCCCAAAAATACAAAACAATTAAATAAAAAAATATTTGCAAAAAAATGCATTGCTTGTCACTGTGCTTATTTATAGCCCGAAAATATCATACAATCAATGTTTTTTTTACCTTTGATGTCTACACCCTCCGATTCTGACTGCAGCAGGAACCTCTTGTTCCTCGACGCAATGCTCCTCAGAAGCCGGTGGGCTGCTAGTAAGTTATTTTCTTCTTTCTTTTCTTCTTTACTTATCATTCAATCCAGTGGGGTGGATGTTGTCCTGTTGTCTTATGGTCTTTAAATGAAATGGGACAGGCCTTATATAAAGGCCTGTGATGTCAGATTTGAGTGTCAAATGGTACACCCCCAATCCAATTGGCTAGTGTACCATGTGACAGATTCTTTTTTTTTTTTAAAGGATGTGACATCATCAAAAGGGAGGGAAGCCAGCCAATCAGGAAGGCTATGCTTCCCTCCCTTTAAGATGACATCACCAAAAAAATGCATAAGAGTGGGTCTATGTTGCTTTTGTGCCATTAAAGCTTTTGCAGTTATCTGAGTGGTCTCGGTCTGTTATCTTCACCACTGGGCAGTTGCACCGCCTTACCTTCTACTGTATCCTGTGTCAGAGTGTGTGTGTCAGAGAGTGTGTGTGTGTCTGAGAGAGAGAGAGAGAGAGAGAGAGAGAGAGAGAGAGAGAGAGAGAGAGAGAGAGAGAGAGAGAGAGAGGGAGTGTGTGTTTCTAGAGAGAGAGTGTGTGTTTGAGAGAGAGAGAGAGAGAGAGAGAGAGAGAGTGTGTGTCTGAGAGAGAGAGAGAGAGAGAGAGAGTGTGTATGTGTGTCAGAGAGAGAGAGAGAGAGTGTGTGTGTGTGTGTCTGAGAGAGAGAGAGTGTGTGTCAGAGAGAGAGAGAGTGTGTGTATGTGAGAGAGTGTGTATGTCTGAGAGAGTGTGTATGTCTGAGAGAGTGTGTATGTCTGAGAGAGTGTGTCTGAGAGTGTGGGTGTCTGAGAGAGTGTGTGTGTCTGAGAGTGTGTGTGTCTGAGAGAGGGAGAGTGTCTGAGAGAGGTCTCTGAGAGAGGGAGAGTGTGTGTCTGAGAGAGTTAGAGTGTGTGTGTCAGAGAGAGTGTGTGTGTGTCTGAGAGAGAGAGAGTGTGTGTATCAGAGAGAGAGAGAGAGTGTGTGTGTCTGAGAGAGTGTGTGTGTGTCAGAGAGAGAGAGAGAGAGTGTTTTTCAGAGAGAGAGTGTGTGTCAGAGAGAGAGAAAGTGTGTGTCAGAGAGAGAAAGAGAGAGTGTGTGTGTCTGAGAGAGAGAGTGTGTATGCCTGAGAGAGTGTGTATGTCTGAGAGAGTGTATATGTCTGAGAGAGTGTGTGTCTGAGAGTGTGTGTGTCTGAGAGTGTGTGTGTCTGAAAGAGAGTGTGTGTGTCTGAAAGAGAGTGTGTGTGTCTGAAAGAGAGTGTGTGTTTCTGAAAGAGAGTGTGTGTGTCAGAGAGTGTGTGTGTCTGAGAGAGTGTGTGTGTCAGAGAGGCAGAGTGTCTGAGAGAGGGAGAGTGTGTCTGAGAGAGGGAGAGTGTCTGAGAGAGGGAGAGTGTGTGTCTGAGAGAGGGAGAGTGTGTCTGAGAGAGGGAGAGTGTGTCTGAGAGAGAGAGAGAGAGAGAGAGAGAGTCTGAGATAGAGTGTGTGTGTGTCTGAGAGAGTGTGGGTCTAAGAGTGGGTCTGACAGTCTGAGAGTGTGTCTGACAGTGTGAGAGTGGGTCTGACAGTCTGAAAGTGGGTCTGACAGTCTGAAAGTGGGTCTGACAGTCTGAGAGTGGGTCTGACAGTCTGAGAGTTGGTCTGAAAGTCTGTGAGTGGGTCTGACAGTCTGAGTGACAGTGGGTCTGACAGTCTGAGTGACAGTGGGTCTGAGAGAGTGGGTCTGAGAGTGAGAGAGAGCGGGTGTGAGTGTGAGTGGGTCTGAGAGTCTGTGAGTGGGTCTGAGAGAGAGTGGGTCTGAGAGTCTGAGAGAGAGTGGGTCTGAGAGAGAGAGTGGGTCTGAGAGTCTGAGAGAGAGAGTGAGTCTGAGAGTCTGAGCGAGAGAGTGGGTCTGAGAGTGAGAGAGAGTGGGTGTGAGTGTGAGTGGGTCTGAGAGTCTGTGAGTGGGTCTGAGAGAGAGTGGGTCTGAGAGTCTGAGAGAGAGTGGGTCTGAGAGAGAGAGTGGGTCTGAGAGTCTGAGAGAGAGAATGGGTCTGAGAGTCTGAGCGAGAGAGTGGGTCTGAGAGTCTAAGCGAGAGGGTGGGTCTGAGAGTCTGAGCGAGAGAGTGGGTCTGAGAGTCTGATTTCCCTACCCCCTGCCCGATGTCTGTGTGTGTGCGCGCGTATGTGCATTTGCGTGTGCACAGACACCAACCCACAGTCAGTCATAGTCACCCACCACCCAAGAGTCAGTCAGTCACCCAAAGAGAAGCAGTTCCAGCCATCACATTAGTTGTGAGTTCATTAAAACATGCAAAAGCACAATATTACTCTGACAATCTCCACCAAAATACAACAAACCCAGCTAACTTCTGGAAGGTTATCAACAATATATTCCAGCCTCCTAACCATCAACAACCAAGTAATATCACTAAGGGGGATATTACTCTGACAAACCCCACTGACATTGCAAATGCATTCAATGATTACTTTGTGGGGTGTGCCACTAACTTATTAACGAAACGCAGCCCAAACCACAAACCTGAATCTCATCCTTGGAGTACCCCTATAGTCCCACCCCCTCCCAACACTGCCCACAATTTTCAATTTGGCCTAGTATCTGAAGAGGAGATTATACATGCGCTCCTCAAACTAAAACTAAGCAGCCAATGTGGACCTGACTTACTACAATCTAGGTTCCTACGACTTGGTGCCCCAGCCATTGCCAAACCAATTGCGTCCATAGTCAACTCTATCCTGTCTGCAGGCCATATCCCTAAGACCTGGAAAACTGCCAGAGTTGTCCCAATCTTCAAAAGTGGGGACAAAAACATTGTCTCAAACTACAGGCCAATCTCACTTCTCCCAATTCTATCCAAAGTCATGGAAAAATGTGTCCACTCCCAATTAAGCAATTTCTATACCAACACAAATTTCCTTACCCAATTCCAATCTGGGTTTCGTCCCAAACACTTCACCGTAACTACCCTGCTAAAAGTTTGCAATGAAATCCAGTGTGGAATGGAACGGGGACAACTCACTGGTGCAGTATTCCTAGATTTTGCAAAGGCTTTTGACACAGTTGATCATGCTATCCTGCTTCACAAACTCCAGAGCTCTGGAATAGGGAAGCATGCTTTAAACTGGTTTCAGTCCTACCTATCAGGAAGATCCCAACATATGTCCATCTCAGGCTCTAACTCCAACCCCCTGGATATCACCTGTGGTGTCCTGCAAGGCTCTGTTCTGGGGCCCCTACTCTTCTCAGTGTTCATTAATTATCTTCTCACAGCTTGTAAGGAAGCCTCAATACACATGTATGCAGACGACACAATCCTATATGCACACAGCCATAGCCTCTCTGACCTTCAACACATACTTCAGTCTGACTTTTTGAGACTCGTAAACTGGATTTCCAAAAACAAACTGTTTTAAAACACTGACAAGACTGTAACAATGGTGTTTGGGACCATTGACTAAATTTTTAAAGCTTCCAGTGACTGAGCTCCTGATTAGAACAAATGCTAACACCACCCTAACCCCTGTCACTAGTTTTAAATACCTGGGCTTATGGTTTGACTCCCACTTAACATTCGGGATGCATATTAATACCCTGACAACCAAGACCTATGCCAAACTAGGGGTACTTTACAGGAACAAATCCTCCCTAAGGCTCCTGGTCAGAAAGCGTATCGCACAGCAGATGCTAATGCCAATTATTGACTATGGAGACATAGTATATGGCTCAGCACCTCAAACCCACCTTGGCAAACTTGACACCCTCTACAATTCAATTTGTCGTTTTGTTCTCCAATGCAACTACAACACACATCACTGCGATATGCTCAAAGAACTAGATTGGTCATCACTAGAGTCTAGGCGCAAAGTTCACCTTTCCTGTCTTACCTTTAAATTCTTCATGGGCAAGCTACCCAGCTATCTGAACAAGCTCCTCACCCCTACCACTTGCAGCACTTGCCATCTGAGATCAGACTCCAAAAGACTGTTCATGGTCCCAAGGCTCAACAAAGTATCCGGACGTTCCTCCTTCTCCTACCATGCACCCCAAAACTGGAACAACCTACCAGAGACTCTCACATCCACCACCAGTTTAAGTTCTTTCAAATCTAAGGCTGTCTCACACTTTAATCTGGTCTGTAACTATTTCACACGTCCATAATATATATTTTCTTTAACTATGCACGCAATGTCTTGTATATAATGTATACCCTGTTCATTTATGTAACTGTATTTGTAACCATGTATTATTTGTTTTACTCTGTGCCCAGGACATACTTGAAAATGAGAGGTAACTCTCAATGCATTACTTCCTGGTAAAATATTTTTATAAATAAATAAATGTTTGACCAAATATAGCAGGCTAATTTTTAAGTTGATAATTTTGGATGGCCCTCGAATGATTTTATAAATATCAAAATGGCCCTTGGCAGAAAAAAGGTTCCCCACCCCTGGTTTAGTGAATAAGCCCCTATGTGTTTGCCTTAATCACTTTGTAACATATTAATAGACTAACTGCAATATTTGTCTAAGGGCCATTACCAGCATTAACCTCTTTGACACCCTGTCAACCCCTTTAGAAACCATTAGCCTAATTAAGTAACATAGCATACCCCCAAGGGTGATACACATAGAATTTACCTTCTACTGTTTATAAACACAGAGAACATAGTTGTATTTACAGGAATAATGTGGTACAATTCAGGCCATTCCCATATACTTGGTATATTGGAACTACTAATTACCACCTGCTTTTTAAAAGCTGAAATGTGGCATGTTTTCTGCAAACAGGTCAAAGTGAACAGATCCCAACAGCTAAATGTATTAATTAAGCACTATTTTCCATTTAGCAGACAGTGTCTTTTCAATGTTTCAAGAATATACACAGGGTACAAAGAAAACGCTTGGCTAATAACTAGTCTTTAATCAGACGAGAGAAGGCAAATACACTAAATACATAAATAATCAGGAGTTAGGTGACGCTTCAAGAATATACACCGGGTACAAAGAAAATGCATTTCCAAGAAATAAGTACACTTGGCTAATAACTAGTCTCCAATCGAATCAGAGGAGACAAGGAAAATACATTAAACACACAAAATCAAGAGTTGGTGACCATACAAGTTTAAAACTGGGAATAAAACTAGAGTTCTTTTTTTAAATGTAACATTCTTTTATGGGCTTATTATACAGTAGGTTAGGACAGTATGTTAGCCACGCATTACGTAACTCATACTGTGCAGTTGCTTCTTGTAACATTTATTTTATGTAGCACCTTTTCCCCCATCCTATGTGAGATAGTGTCACTACTGGTGTATTCTGGTGCGTACCTGTGAGGTAGCACAGGAGGCCGGAGATCTCTGCGATGGTGTGGGGAGTGTATCAGGACAGACTATACGGATGGTTCATCAGTCAGTGCCAGTGCCTCCAGCCCAAGAGGATCCTGGTGTGGCCAGGATGGACCTCAGGGGCACTTCTTCTTCGTTGGTCATTTCAATTAGTACACCAGATTGGGTATAATTGGTGTTTATTGGTACAGCATGATGAGACACAGGATACAGTCCTCGAATACAATACCCAGACTTGAGGCATTTAATAACCCCATCTTGGTTAACCTTACCCCCTAGTAGGGCAAGGCCTCAGCTTAATCTTTAGGAGAGACTCACTGCTGCATCCTCATAGCATGGAGGGCAGCCCAGAACTCTCCACAGCATACACATACTCTAACCTATAGAGGGAAACCCCCTCCTACCTTGCGAGTGGCTTGTAAGCGGCCTACCTACAGTCATACACCCCCCTTACATTAACAGGCTATTCCTGAACTTTATTGATAACAGACACACGTAACAATATAACAGGCCCTGTAGGAATTACTCCCAACACTGCCCACTCTTTACTGGGGTTTACAGTGTTAGAGGGGCCAGAGAATAAGTAGTCCAAGGGGACTTGGCTATATTTATAATTGAAGACACTTTTAGTAGTATTCATTTTTTTATTTAGGGCCCCAATTTTAACTCTGAATAGCATACTGTAGCATAGAACATAATTAGAGGCATAATTAGAGGCTGATAACACATGAAAAAATGTTCAGTCATTCCAAAGTGATAAGAGCAGTCTTAGGAAAGAGAAAGCCCCTCGCAAAACCTAATGGAAATAATGGTAGGGCATGTCCAGTTAAATAAAGGTGAATGGCACCTTTAAAAAAAAATGTATCAGGCATTTAAAAGTATTTTTGTATTTAACTTTTAAGGAGTTATTTATCAAAGTATTTAAGCTTGATAATGGGGGCAAAACTAGTGTCACAAGTGTCAAAGAAACTAAATCCAGTTGAAGTCAATTTGATACATCTGGCACAGAGAAGACCCTTCCACCCCATCACCAAAAAATGGTATGGAAGGTTTTAGTATATTTTTATAATCACTTCTTGTAGTAAGATTTGAGCATTTTGTAAAGTAATTATGAAGCCAATATGAATTAAACAGATATGTAGCTGATAAGCAAAAGCTTCAGCAGACAAGAAGACAAGGAAAACATGAGTCCAATGAATAAAACAGATGACACTATTTATGGTTATTTAATGCTTTGTTTTGGCCCTCTACATGGAGCTTCTCTTCTTAAAACATTCACAGTTGTTGTCTTTTTAAGCAACCTTAACATGTACTTTTTATATCATGGTTTTCCAAAACAGGAAACTACTTGGAATTGCAACCAGTGAGTGAGGAATGTAACGTCCTTTGTAGTATCATAGTGTTGATGATCTGATCTCGCTCCTGAGTTATTATACAGATGTAGCAGAGCTTTTATTTAATGCAGTCGCACAGTTTTGTCAATTCATTGTTTTTTCTGCAAGATAAATTGCACCAGAAGTGCCCCACTGCGTTGGAAGTATGTTTCCCCCCTTAAACTTCACGCAACAGTTATGCAAATTATGTCAATGTCTGCATAACTTTGGAAATAAGGACTCCATATGTATTTTGATGGCTGCGACTGATTACAGAGTTCCCATTGAGAATGATAGTGCAGGGAGTTAAAACTCAAGTACACTCAAAATGGCTCTTACATTTCAAACACCATGAAGGGACACCCAATTTCAAATTATAATTGCATTTGACATGACTATCCAAACATGGTCTTCAATCGCAATGAATCCGTATCACCATTATTTAACATTACTGTATATTAAAGTACTGAGTACTGAATATTCTCTGTCGTATTAACTAGTACAGTATTAATAATAACTAGTAAAGGTTTATTTTTCAATGATAACATTTGCCCTTTCTGAAAAAAAAAATAGCTTGTGGGATGAAAGGCGGTGTAGTTTGTATAAATCCATCAGCCTAGGACTCAATGAATTTGCAGATAAAAGTAGCATTAGCTAATATAGAAAAAGTACTTGAGTTATATTTCCCATCACAGTGTATAGTATCGCTAAAAGGTACCCCGCTCGCTTTTTTCTAATCCTGTGCAGTAAAGGGCTTCAGTACAGTTACACCAAAAGAAAATAAACCTCAAATTGCACTCAGGGTTATAATTTTTTAAGATGATGTAGCGGAGTCCCCCTACCCTGCCTCCGATGAGGGGGAACTTCTCCACTCCTCAACCGTCCGGCGGAGCTCCACATGATCAGGGAGATTGTGGGGACGGACATTTTGCGCATGCCCAGTGTCGGTAGGAGTGGCGGCCATCTTGGAATGGCTCTGCATGCACTGAAGCGGAACTACAAGTCCCAGAATCCTTGGGGGAGGGGAGAGATAGTACACATGGGCTGTTCCAGCCAATGGGACTAGATGCAGCCCTTGTGTAGTAGAATATCCTCTGTGGGGATCAAGGTGACTTTGACAGTCCTGATGGAGGACCAAGGAGGAAGGTAGTGTCCATGGAGCAGTTAGCTTACTGGACTAGGCAGATCTTGCCCCTTAGGCCCCAGATAGCCCTGCCCTGTGAGCAGTGTATTGTAGGGAAGGCCTCAGATAGGGACCCTGCCATTAGAGATACAACAGCACTACTGCGCTGGCGGAAGGAGGTCCACATGGCGACCTGCGGCCTGGACCGAGCTGCACGTGGCAGCAGAGGTGGAACACTCCAGCTGGAGATTGCACCTCGGACCGCGACCTGGACAAGGTGTGAGGGGAGTTGTGTTGGAGGCCCCGCTGCGTGGGACCTGCATCAGCGTAATACCGAAAGCTGCCCCTGGCGTACTGGAGGCAGGTTTCACAAACCAGGCAGGTTTCACAAAGGGGGGGAGGGTAGTGCTACCTCACATTTGGGTGGGATCGTTCTGTGGATATCAGGGTTTCAGGTGCCCAGGGCACCCTCAGTACTTTGGGGGAACCACCATTATTATTGTTATTTATTACCGTGTATTGTTATGTTGGTGTCATTATATTATGTATGAGTAAAGTGTGTTTATATATGTTTGTTGAATTATTGTTTCCTATGAGGAGTCAATCCCACCTACGCTGGGATCCTCTTAGGTGGAAGGGCTGCACTGCGAGAGATAGCATCCCAGGCTCCCCAGGAGCGGATTCCAAAAGCCAGGGTGTGCAGCGCACAGCAATGAATGGAAAGATCACGTCTTGCAAAACGATCCTTTATTGATAAGCCATCATGATTAGGGAGCAGCAGCAAACCTTCTACGCGTTTCGTTCCAAAGAACTTTATGAAGCGGAGGCTTTGGCTTCCTGTAAGCCTCACAGGTATAGCAGCATGCGTAATCGCCTGCGGTTTCCCATAGGAATAGGGAAAGGGGGTTACAATTATAATAGATTATACAAAGCAATTTTGAAAATTTTTGAAAAATAGGTGTAAGGCACAAACATCATTGATAGATTTAAAAAAAAGGCGATAGAATGGATGATGTAGCATTTCTTATATTTACTAATTAAACTCTCACTCAAACCTTTGTAGCTACTACTGAGGCACCTACAACAGGACAGAGTCACAGAAAAGACAGGACAGAGAGACTGTCACATGAGAAAGAGACAGATAAACAGTCAGAGGGGGCAGGAGAGTCACAAGAATCAGTGGGGGGCAGGGGAGTGACAAGTGTAACCCCCTTTCCCTATCACTAAGGGAACTATGTGTGCTGCTGTGTGCACCTGTTGGTGCTCAGAAGGCCTATGCCTCCGCTTCTGGGAGCCTGGGGTGATCTCTTTCTTTCCGTTCTGTGCAGCGCCTCCACCTATGAGGGATCCCAGCCGAGTGGGATGGTCCCACATAGGACTCAATTACCACTATACACTAAATGTAATATAACTGCTTTACTATACCACGCTAACAATAAACACACCCACAATACAATGTCCCAAGGAAATATGCAACACAATACTCAACACCCCGGTGTGGTTCTTCCAAAGTACTGAGGGTGCCCTGGGCACCTAAACACCCGCTGTCTGTAGAACAGTCCCACCCAAAGATTGAGGTAGCGCTACCCCCTGTGTGAATCATTGGTGCAATTATATACATCCCTGGGCACTCCTGTACCAAGGAGTCGCCGTCGGTCAAAGGATCAGTCAGGTCCCATGACATGGGGCCTCCGACACCAATCCCCTCACTCCTTATGCGTCCAGATCCACCTCATGGGGCGCACTCCAGCTGGAGGATCTCACCTAAACTGTCTATGGGCCTGTGGCCGGTCCCAGACCACAGTACACTGCGTGGCCTTCTGGTCACCGGTGCAACAGCACTGCTACCACTAACTGGGAAGCGTCCCTATCTGGGGCCTTCCCTGCAACACTTCTCTGGGGTGACTCAGGGTCTACCTGGGGCCTAAGGGGCATGACAAGGCCTAGTCCAGGAAGCCCTGCTTCCTGGACACTATCTCCACTCTTGCCACCCTCCGTCCGACTGACGCGTGTGTCCCTAGCCCATGGAGGATATCCTGGTTTCCCCCTGCTCCTCAAGCCCTATTGGCTGGGACTCCCAATGTGGTGTCTCTCCCCCTGAGGATCCTGGGACTTGTAGTCCCGCATGGCATTTTGCAGAGCCACTCTAAGATGGCCGCCGCACTATGTACACTGTGCATGCGCACCATGCCATACTGTGCATGAGCTAACTTAAAATGGCCGCCCCCACCTACTGATCCTGCGCGGAGCTCCGGTACACTAACACTAGTTCCCCGCACTGGAGGCAGGAAAAGGGACTCGGTTACACAGGAGTCAGAGGGAACAAGGGGGTCACAAGGGGGCAGGGGAGTCACAGGAGTTAGAAGGGACAGGGGAGTCAGAGGGGGCAGGGGAGTCAGAGGGGGCAAGGGAGTCAGAGGGCAATCACAGAAAACATACACAACAGGACAATCACAGAAAACACACACACAAACACACATCAACAGGACAGAACAAATAGACACAGTACAGAGACACAGCCTCACCTCTCTTCTACCCATGCTTCTTCCTCCTCTGCTTGGCCACACCTTGCAGGTTCCTGATGCATCCTCCTGATTGGCTGCTGCTTGGTAATGCAGCCAATCAGGACAGAGGAAGCTGCCCTGCTGTCACTGGGAGATGGGGAAATCCTGTGGCACCCTTTTGATCCTCTCATGGAGCCCCAGGGTGCCGCAGTACCTTGATTGGGAAACACTACCATATATAGTTAAACATCTTTTCATAATTATGTGTCAATTAAACTTTTTTTGGGGGGGAGGGGGGAGCTGAGTAGGGAGTCAGTTATATGCTACTTTCCTAGACAATACGAGCATGTGAGTATCAAACAGGCCTGTTTAGGGTCAATAGATTTGCAAAAGGTCCGCACCTCCACTTTACATTTTTTAGGGTCATGCAAATTTTAAAAGGTTGATAACCACTGATGTACTATAGGCCATGAGGCCTCGGATTAGGCTGTATTTGAAGCACCATGTTTCCCATTTGAATTTTTTTTCTTTGGGCTGTCAAATAGTAAAGTAAATATTATTTTTGAAATATATAAACTTGAAATGTTTTGGCTTTTTTTGTTTTTTTTAAATGTTATTGGCCTTAGCTCCCTGGATTATACCATTGGTATAGTTTCAGGGAACACTTAATAGGACCTCAAATGTGGATGGGTTAAGTGGTCTTGTTTATATTAACTCCTCCAGTCAATCTAGACTCTTCTGTAGACTAACTATCCTTACTGGTACTAAAGGGGATTATGGCCAATTGATTTATATTGTTATCTTTTTTTTCAATGAGTTTCATGTTTTTTTTTTTTCATGTATTGCAGGGCATGCAGCCCTATTAATCAACTTTGGCTAATAGAGCTACAATTCCTGTTTAAAGGGGGTGTTGTTACTGTATGTGTGTTTGTGTAAGGTGGGAAGAGTGGTGGGTTATGAGGGTAGGTGCCCTAGGGAGGGTGTTTGGTCCCCTGTAGAGAAGTGGTGGTTAACACCTTGTTTACTATTTGGGTTAGTAGCCTTTTTAGTATGCAATTGGAGTTAGTTTGTGTAGTGATATGGTGTTTGTGTTGTCTTTTAACTGCTTCATTGCCTGAAGGCCTTTCTTTGCTATGCACTGGAAGCCCATCGAATATCAAAGGGAATAAAAGACTTTTCAGCCACAGGATATTTTGATGTTTTCTATTACAATACATGGCTCTCATAAGATAATGTATTTCCATGTGGGTTTTTGGTGACATTTAGAAAATTGCAATAGTGAATATCGCAGGTTCTCCTGCATTACAGCCAAAAACCCATATACAAAAGAGCGGATTAATGTACGGTTATCGTGCATACCTGTATATAATTCTTAGTGAATATAGAGTTAAATCTGAAAACATATCCTGCATTATTTTTTCATCATAATGCCAAAAATCGCTGACTTAATGAAGATTTGTGAATCTCGGCCTACATATGAGAATGTAAAATTCCTCAAGAGCAGGTGGCTAACTTTCATGTTTGCCAGTCACAGGCCATCTGTATTTAAGATGCCCTGAATTTAATATGTGAAACACCCATGTGGTGATGAGAGCTAACATAATTGCAGGTATTCCCAAGAAAAAGAGAGGAGTAAATGAGAGACTGTTAAAATGAAATTAGCATTTCCCAAGTACAAAGACAGGTAAATTGAGCAGAACAAGCTATGATGGCAAGACATGAAAGAATTTTTAATACACAAAAGAGAACAATTGACTCTCTGTGACAAGAGCTCAACTATAGTATTGTACATTGAAGCAGCTTGCTGTTTCCACCTTATTTGTTAAATAATGTATATGTTAACATAGTTTGAATTGGGAAGATAAGGCACTGCTTAACAGTGCTATTAATGCGCTGCCTAGGGGTCACACTCGACTTCTCTCTCACATTCTCTTCTCACATTTAAAACTCTGACTCAGGCCCTCATTCTCTCCCGTTTCGATTACTGTAACCTCCTGCTGTCCGGCTTTCCTGCCTCTCACCTGTCTCCCCTACAATCTATCCTAAAAGCTGATGCCAGAATCACTCTACTATTTCCTAAATCTGTCTCCGCGTCCCCCTGCTGAAATCCCTCTCCTGGCTTCCTATCAAATCCTGAATCTCGCACTCAATTCTCCTCCTCACTTTTAAAGCTTTACACTCTTCTGCTCCTCCTTACATCTCAGCCCTAATTTCTCGCTGTGCACCATCCCGACTTGTGTTCTGCTTAAGGATGTCTTCTCTCTACCCCCTTTGTATCTAAAGCCCTTTCCGACCTTAAACCTTTCTCACTGACTGCCCCACACCTCTGGAATGCCCTTCCCCTCAATACCCGACTAGCACCCTCTCTATCCACCTTTAAGACCCACCTTAAGACACACTTGCTTAAAGAAGCATATGAGTAGCACCGTGGCTAATACTATACACATGATACTGTACATAAAGCTTGGCCCCCTGCAGACGCACTTAGCCAAATGCCCTCCTACTGTCTCTGTACGTTCTTCCTACCTACCAATTAGATTGTAAGCTCTTCGGAGAAGGAACTCCTCTTCCGAAATGTTACTTTTATGTCTGAAGCACTTATTCCCATGACCTATTATTTGTTTTATTTGTTATTTATATGATTGTCACGTGTATTACTACTGTGAAGCGCTATGTACAAAAATGGCACTATATAAATAAAGACATACATGCATGTTCCTGAGATATAAAGTTTTTACAATTGTCCGTTATGGGATCAACCTTTGTCTGGTAGCCATTAGAAAGCAATTTGGAGATGTCATGATATTCTATTGGATGATCCCACAGAAAATATAGCACATAATGGAGTTGTACACACTTTAATACTGTCCATCTTTGGGGAACTGTGGTTTCAGATAATGTTCATTCATTTTTGGGGAGTTATTGTGTTATGAAACGGATCAGGCAAACTAAACTCAGAGTTAACTATCAATAAAAGATAATATGAAGAGGTACAGAAAAGTAAAAAAAAAAAAAAAAAAAACCCTTCTCCATTTTTGTCCACAAAGCATTGCAATTTTAGCTCTAAAATCCAGATTCTGACATGCATAATAAGAAATGTTTTCATTATGGATGGGCAGGAATGGTGAGTTCAAAATTCAAACTTCAGAACAAATGTTCAAGTCCAAATTAAATACACGTCAAAACCCAAAACCAGCTGATCCTCCATTTATTTATTTATTTTTAAATTCGAGAAACTGGGCAAACGTTTTAGTTCCTGAATGGAATGAATGGACAACTTGTAAACTTAAGCAAAGAAAAGAAAGAAAGCTCCCTAATAGCCGCACAAGAGAACACCTATACCTATGTTAAAAATTACTATTTATTAATAAATGATTAAAATATATTTATTGCAGCAAAAAGCTAACGTGAACCAAAGTGATTAAAATAAATTAAAAAACGGAGGAGGTAACTGTATGCCTAATTCAAACTAACAGTGTATGCTAGGAATAACTATTTTAGAATGTCCCACTGCTATATAATTATACTAACAGTGGTAGTTATACCAATACAGTTCTATATAGTTTGAGGACTACACCTAAATGGAGAGTATAGCTTAATGTAGTGTGTGTGCTCAGAATAATATATTTGTTGAGACAGCTAATGCTAGTATACGGATGTAGCGGGTATTCCCCCACCCAATCGCAGATTCTACGGTGTGAGTGCAGGAAACATATAGTGTTACTCAGGTGTGGTGCATTACCTGTTGGCTCACAGGAGGGCTGAGCTTCCGCCACGGGGAACCTGGGGCAATTATACTAGGGGTAACCACTTACTCAATAGGTGCAGCGCCTCCACCTGCGATGGCTCCCACCAGAGAGGGAGTGGATCCTCGCAGGACAACTCAATGATCACATACACAATGGGGTATAATAACTAAGGACTTTACTAACATGTAATACGACACATCACATTCATAATATAACCTGTGTCCCTCTCAGGAGGAGACACTAACCGTGACGTCTCGCAGGACGATTCCCCAACACTAGGTGATCCCACCCAGTGTCCAAAGAACCCCACCCAATGTCCCGCACTCTTGCAGAGAATCAATGGGTGACTGCGCAGTCACTATTAAGCTAAGGGCCCGGTGGTGCACTTAGAAATGTAGATACCTGCCGAGCACTCCGGTGCTCGGGTCAGCAACGCTTCACAAAGGGTCAGACGCGTGATGAATCAGTCTGATCCTATCCTGGCGATATTCTCTGTGACCCCAACGTGGGTCCGAACTCCTTCACTGGAACCGCAGCATCCGCTGAGTCCCTCACTAACGATACAGCAACGTGACACACCCTGCACTACAGGCCGTCCCTATAGCACAGCATCCTTAAGTGGCTTAAGGGTCACTCTCCTAGGGCATTCGGGGTTGCCTATCCTATGTAGGTAGGTCTTGTACCCACCCTACTCATAATACGGGCCCTGGGCCATGGATCCCCGGACTGGTTACCGCTATGAACCCCCCCCAGTTGCCTCGTACTACGCGCAACGCCGCCCTGGGCTATGGCTCCCCGGATTGGTTACCGCTATGAAACCCCCCCAGTGGCCTCGCCACTCGCAACACGGACCCTGGGCTATGGCTCCCCGGACTGGTTACCGCTATGAACCCCCCAGCTGTCTCGTGCCACTAATTCACAACAGGACCCTGGGCTATGGCTCCCCGGATTGGTTACCGCTATGAAACCCCCCAGCTGTCCCTATCTTCCCTTCTGTTCCCCAGTGCCAACTAAAGTAAGTGACAGGTTCCCTATCCTGAGGGCTATCCCTGGCAACACTCACACTACTGGGGGACTCAGGGCCATCTTGGGCCAAGGGGGTGCTGGCCTAGTACAGGGAGTCCCTCGCTCCTGTACCCTACCTCCTTCCCTTGACTGCTCCTTCCTCTGACTGACAACGTAGCTGCAAGCCCGCCAAATGTATCCACTTGCTCTCCTGGCAGTCCTGCAGCCCTATTGGCTCCTATGAGGCACCTGGTGCCTCCCTCGCTAAGCACTATGGGAATTGTAGTCCCTGGGCGCCTGTAATAACATTGGGGCCGCGTGCGTGCCTTTCCTATGCCTGCACTAGCTCCTAATGGCCGCCGCAACCTCTCCCTACCTCTCGCGCGACTCTCCTGGCTGGCTCCTACACTCGCGCGATCTTCTGCGCATGCGCGACTATCTCGGGCCGCCGGGGACTCTCTGCGCATGCGCAAACCGGCGCAACATGGCGGCGCCCTGTGCAAGAGCCGCCGGAGATCTCCTGCACTCCGGCGAGCTCCCTCCTCGGCCCCCACCCTCCTGAATGGCCGTCGGGTCTGCCGCTTGCCGCTGGCAGTACCCGACAACGTCCGTGACCACGGAGGCGCCCGGGGGGGTCGCAGGGGAAAACAGGTGACCTGGCTACACGGATATATACACATACATATGTACCAGACCAACGGGTTCAAAGGTAAATGAACCTAGAGGTCTGTTATGTTTAGCAGAACAGCTATTTCAAGATCACAAAGTATGTGTCTTGTACTCAAAACCATGACAAATAGGAAAGTAGTCAGAGTGTTGTGCTTCCTTTAGAAGGCTCCGAAACACTCTAACTGAGAGAAGGCAACAGACCTCTCCGATATAGCCAGCGCACTAGGTGGTGACGCTTAGCCTGCCCAACATATGTTTCACCGTTGTGGCTTCATCGGGGGCAATTACAGAGTGATTCTCTCAGATCTTTATACACTTAATTCTTACCCCATTGGTTAATTAATGTCAGACTGTGATAGGGCTTCCCCCATGCTATCACTAGATATGTCGCGCATTGATGACGCGACGCAACTTCAGGCCACTCAGCGCATGGCATTCTTGGGTGCTATGACAACCATCCCTTGCAAACCAAACCAAAAGGCAGGGCTAAGATGACAAACAGTCAAGTGACTGTGAATAACCAATTGGATGCGCGGCTGGCTCTGTACTAAGGTTACTGACATTATGTTGTTTGCTGCCAATGAGGGAGATCGCATTCTGATGACGCGACGCTACTCCCAGCCATAAAACATATGGGATTACCTGCACCTCCCTTCCCCTGATTAAGAATGTTTATTTACAAACACAGGCAAATATAAACCTCTAGGTTCATTTACCTTTGAACCCGTTGGTCTGGTACATATGTGTGTGTATATATCCGTATACTAGCATTAGCTGTCTCAACAAATATATTATTCTGAGCACAGACACTACATTAAGCTATACTCTCCATTTAGGTGTAGTCCTCAAACTATATAGAACTATATTGGTATAACTACCACTGTTAGTATAATTATATAGCAGTGGGACATTCTAAAATAGTTATTCCTAGCATACACTGTTAGTTTGAATTAGGCATACAGTTACCTCCTCCGTTTTTTAATTTATTTTAATCACTTTGGTTCACGTTAGCTTTTTGCTGCAATAAATATATTTTAATCATTTATTAATAAATAGTAATTTTTAACATAGGTATAGGTGTTCTCTTGTGCGGCTATTAGGGAGCTTTCTTTCTTTTCTTTGCTTATCATTAACCCCATCCCTGCCAGCACCACCTCCGCACTCTTATTGCAGTTTTTGTTCTGTCACCACACATTCACAATTTATTGGTTCCCCATATCTCCATTGGTGTAGTGCAAGGCGCACAACTTGACCTTTTTAGGCCATTCTATCTTCCTTTGTGTAACTTGTAAACTTATGCACAAAAACTGACATTCTGAAAAAAATTAAATAAACATTTACCTGCTTATTTTACAAATACAAGAACCAATCGAGTTCTGGCAAAACCAGAACTTTTTTTAAACCAAAATTAAAACACCAGGGAAAATGTCTATTCTTATGTCAGGATAAGGACAGAAAACATTCAGTATTTGAATAATCCGGAACACAAAAGGTTGATTTGAGTTGCAAGTTGTATCTTAAGTAAATACTGTACAAGTAATTGTTTTTATTGAGGTTGAAAACTTTTTGTGTTTGTCTAGGAGTGAGGTTATCTGAGGGTAGAGCCTGGTTTTGGAAATTGCGGAGTCCCAACACTTTTCTGACAGTAGAAATAAACAAGAAACCTTTTAATGTAACTTTAAAGAGATTCCTGAAAGGTTCTGGTAATCCCAGAGGGTGTGAGCAGGAAGATATTTCACGGAACTGTATGCATTTACTAAATACAATAATTCATGAGTCTGACGATTCATGAGAATTTTATTTGTATCCTTGAAGGTGGCAGCGATTTAAGATATACATATATTGTGACGGCTTGAGGAGGATATTACTCATTTGAGGGACCCTGTGGGAGTGGAAATGGGCCAGCTAGGAAGCTGTGTGTATTAACTAGACATGTTAGGTATTTCCTTTCTTTTTTTATTACAGTTACAGTATCTCCCCAGAGGTGCGCCCCATTTAGTTATTTTGATTGGGTAGTGTTGATTATTCATAGTTTGTAGTGCAGATGTTTCTTTAAGTTTTAGTGTATTAACTCTTGCACACATAGAAGTCACATGCTCACAAGTGTGCCGTTTGTGACATCTTAGTTTTCATTTACAATGTTTTTGCTAACTATTTGTAGTGCGAAAGACTGCAGTTTTCAGAAGATAATAGTAATGGATTTTTGTTTGAGTCCCTGCTAGAAATGTTTTTATACAGTATCTAAAAGAGAAAACTACGGATGGATTTTCACAGGCACATATGGGACAAGGCTGAAAAAGGAAATTTACTGCAACATGTAGAAAAATGTTTGGACTGTCTAAAAGGGAGAGTTTCTTTCAACATTTGTAGAAGCTTGTCCCATGCAGGGTTAACTGCTTGGTGGTGGTGTGTGCATGCTTATGGTCATTTCCTTCATCATTTCTGGAGTGTTTAGGGTGAAATAGCATCTACAGTAGTGTTACAATTTTCACAGAGGTGACAGCATCTTTAATTAAGTGTGTTACTCCTCATTGTTTCTCTACATTTTTATATTTTTCATGCATTGTATTGAGCACGAGAGAAAGTTCCAGCGCCAAGGAGGACTCTATTTGCAAAGATTGTCCCATGCTTTATTTATATTGGTTAATCAATCCAAAAATAAGCGTGCCGCTAGCTTAATCTCCAAGCTATAGTAGGTCTCAGAAACCTGTATTAAAAAAATATTATATATTGAGTTGAATTAAACCATTCAAAAACTAGAAAAAGTAACTTTTTTTGCATTAATGTATGCATCTGTTTTGAATCAACATGTTTACATTGCTTAAACTTTGATACCACAGAAAAATGTTACCTCTAAGATTTAAAATGTAAATGAACAGGATATTTGTATTCAGTAGTTTAAACTGGGAAGAGTAAATCTGCTTAAGCAACAGTTGCAGATCTGTGTGAATTAATTCATTCATTTTGAGATAGTGCACACCCTTAGTATACACACTTACTGTATGCACTAAGCTCCATTAAATTAGGGCAAATGATGTGACGAGAGAGAGAGACCTACCAAGTGAGTTATTGACCTCACCAAACAATCCTTTCTACAGTATGTGAAGAGATACATGTAAACGAAACGGAACACACCAGAGATACATGGAAAATATGCTAATTATGCAAAATATGCTCATTTTAATAATTCAATATACTTTGTATATTCCAATTAGCATATTTTTCAGGTATCTCAGGTGTGTTTTTAGTATTTCCTTTCTTATGTTTATCAGAACCCCAACTGTTGTCTGGAAGAAATAATATGGCTGCTGATGTCAACCTTACCCAGGTGCTTAGTGGAAAGACACAAGATCATCGACAGGAGACTTCCCATTGGATGCTACCATGGGCAACATTGAAGTTTTTGCATAATTCAGTGGCACATTTAAAGCAACAATCCGCTTTCCTACTTCAAAGATGCAATCCATGCTGTTTTTGTTCCTCCTCATTCTTTTAAATACAGGATTGAAGCAGGTGGGCTCTGGAGCCCCATTAATTTCAGCATGGGGACTCCCTACTTCCAGTACTTTGGGAACTGTGGGAAAGAAAGTCTGATTGTGTCCAGGATGTACCCTTGGTGTCTGAGGCCCCCGATCCTGTAGTCCCTGGTTCTCTGTTAGAGGGTATGACAGGCAAAGGACCTGCGGTTGAGGACCCCCCAGAACTTGATTTTCAGGATTTACAGGTTGCTCCCGTAAAGTTTGCCTCTGCCTAACTATTTGACACTAGTAAACGCCAAGAACATAGTAGTGAGCATAAATGGTGTACCAGTTAACCCCGACGTTACGCCATCACCACCCTACTTTGTCTACAATAATGACTTATTGTATAGGGTAGAAAGAGAAGACCCCGATAGGTTAGAGCAACTTCTGGTGCCAAAATTCTTTAGAAGTCACACAAGGGTCTGCACAAAGAGGTAGAACGTTATTGTGAGACATGTCCAGAGTGTCAAGTGACCTCAACAGTAAAATCGTTACGTAATCCGTTAGTATCCTTGCCCATTATTTAAGTGCTTTTTAAACGTATTGGAATGGATCTGGTAGGCCCGTTACCGAAGTCAGCACAGGGCCATCAACACATTCTAGTCATTGTAGACTATGCCACAAAATATCCGGAAGCGGTTCCCCTCCGGAATACATCCGCTAAAGGCATAGCCAAAGAATTAATGTTATTGTTTACTCGGGTCGAGATCCCCAAGGAAATATTAACGGACTAAGGAACCCCTTTTATGTCCCGGGTTACGAAATAGCTATGTAGATTGTTGAATATCAAACATTTACACACCTCAGTCTATCACCCTCAAACCGATGGCCTAGTGGAGCGATTTAACAAGACTCTTAAACATATGTTACGGAAGGCCATAGACCGAGATGGTAAAAACTGGGACTTCCTCTCACCATATTTATTGTTTGCCATAAGAGAAGTTCTATAAAGGAAAGAAAAGAAACCCTACTGCATGCACTCACTGTGATGTAAATGACAATGTAAATGTGAGATTAAAGCCTTTTATTGACTATTAAAAATAGTATAAAGGAACCAGGTATCAGTGATCCATGACCTGTCCCTGCAAAAACCACTCGCTATCCAATGAAAACTCCTATCCAAATAATAGTCGCATTAGCAGAAGAAAAGCCAATTGTATCATATGTAAAGTTACTCACTGTTATTGTGAGAACTGCTGTACACAGAACTCAGTCTCAGACTCTGAAATATTATTTGTTAGGGAAAAAATGTACCCTAATAACGGACCATGTACCTTTAGAGTACATGCAGCAAAATAAGGAAAAGAATGCTCGTGTAACTCGCTGGTTCTTGAGTCTCCAGGGGTTCCAGTTCACAGTTGAACACAGGCAAGGCTCCAAGCATGGAAATGCTGACGCATTGTCCCAGGTAGACACCTCCCTATTTTCAAGTGCTCCCCCGATAACGATTGAGCAAAGGGGGGGGGGTATGTGTTGTGCTCAAGCAGAAGGTGTTTGAGGGGAGGTACATAGGATCGAGAACCTTCCAGGGTTTGTTCCCTTCCCTCTCACCCTCTTAATGAGCTTCAAGGTAAAAGGCAACACAGACAGTTTCCTGATGCTGCTGCTGTTGCTGTTGCTGCTGCTGCTGTGCTGATCTGAAGACAGCCCTGTGAGAGACTGCAAGTGGGAAGCTGCAGGTACAGTGTGTAAAGTGTGGAAAGAGGTTAGTTATCCCACTGTTAGTTAGGGACTAAGCTGTATTAGTCAGAACTCCTGAAAGGAGTTAGGTCTTTTATTTCTGTTTTGTGTTATGAGTTAACCCTGTTCCTGATTTGTACCTTGTAAATAAACCCTCCAGTGCACAAACGCTAAGTTTTCCTGCCTTTGATCTGGACATAAGATCCTATGCTGGGACAATATGTAGAGGTATCTGTACCGTACTAGCCGAGGTTAATAATCAAAAACAAATAGACAATACCATTCTGTGGCTAAAGAAATGCTTTTATTTGTGCGAGCTTTCGAGATACAATGATCTCCTCTTCCGCCAGAAGAAGAGATCACTGTATCTCGAAAGCTCGCACAAATAAAAGCATTTAGTTAGTCACAGAACGGTATCGTCTATTCGTTTATATATATATAAAATAAAAAATGAATAGACAATACCGTTCTGTGGCTAACGAAATGCTTTTATTCGTTTGAGCTTTCGAGATACACTGATCTCTTCTTCCGGCGATGGTACATTGAATAAAGCTAGCTAGGTTTAACTTAAAAACAGTGCATATAATGTAGGAATATTATCTGTGACTGAAACCAAACACCCCCCCCTGTGTACACTACCGACACGTTTAATCCGAGCACGGCTAGCACCGCAAACCGGGGGATGCCCCGGCGTGCTAGCCGCACTCCCTCAATGCGCGGTCACGCGTCATCGGGTGCCTGCGCCCCCTGCACGCGCGTCCAGGGCTCCCCGAGGGGCGGCAGGGGGTTCCGGGTGACCCGGCGGACCCGGCAGCGGGAGGGAGAGCGCCCCGATCGGAGGGCGCTCTTCCGCTGCTTCGGCGCGCGCCCGGCACCCTCCGGCGCGCGCCAGGTTACTGCTGCGGCCGAGAACGGGCAAATGCTCGAATAAACTCGGCCGCAGCAGTAGTATGCTATTTATGACTTGAAAATGTTAGTGATGTAAGAGTGTGTGTGTGTGTGTGTGTATGTAAATATAAATTGGTAAAGAGCCCACAGTGTATATAGTGCTTTACAAAAGGTGTGTGTGGAGTGGGAGTGTATATCAATGGTGTGGGTAGGTGTGGAAATGTAAGAGGCTGTAGCATTACTGAAAGTGTGTAGATACTATGTGGTCTCTATTGGTATGTAGGGATGGAATTACATAGAGTATTTTTATGTGTAAGAGACAGCTGTGTGTGCATATATATATAGTGCAGTATGTACTGTATGGGCACTCATGGGAAGAGAGTTCTCTCATGTCAGTAGTGACTCATAAAACTTCGGTCTCGATTTAGGCCATCGCCAAGTGTCCCGAACAGTTGCATAAATTTGTATTCATGCAATCATCTCTCTTTCTGTGTTTTAAGATTACCTTTGAGTATGGCCACCTTCAGATTGTTCATCTTGTGGCCAGAGTCAGAAAAATGCTCGCCGACAGGATTGTCTCTTGTTCCGCGTGTGATGCTGTGGCGATGCAGATTCATTCTCTTGTTTAGCCCCTGTCCCGTCTCACTTATGTAGTAGCAGCCCCCTGGGCATTTCATGCACATGATAAGGTACACGACATTGCTGGAGGAACAGGTGAACCTTCCTCTGATTTTGTACTCCAGATTCCTGTGTGGTACAGTGTGTGTATTGTGCCCACTGTGTGGAGCATTTCGCAGGTTTTGCATCTTGCGTCCTGGCATGGGCTTGTCCCGCATTCAGTTGTACTGTTGAAAACTTTACTCCTCACCATCACATCACTAACATTCAGGGACTATTTAACACCTCAAGTCATAAATCACATACTACACAGGGGGGTGTTAATTTTCAGACACAGATAACATTCCTACAGTATATGCACTGTTTTTAAGTTTAACCTTGCTTTATTCAATGTACCATCGCCGGTACAAGATATCTGTGTATCTCGAAAGCTCGCACGAATAAAAGCATTTTGTTAGCCACAGAACTATATCGTCTATTTATTTTTGATTATTAAAGCTCGGCTAACACAGTACCAATACCTCTACATATATATATATATATATATATATATATATATATATATATATGCGGCTCACAGGAGTCCTGAACCTCCACTGCTGGGAGCCTGGGGTGTACCTGATCCATCGGGTGACAGCGCCTCCACCTGCGCGGGATCCTAACAGTATGGTATAACCCCATGCAGGACAATATAAGTAATACACACTGTATAATATAACAGGTTTACTGAACACATGAGAATAATAAGTATGATAGAGAACCACTCAGGCCTCACAGGGCCATACTCCTTCCCCGTTCCCCCCAACACCGTGTCCACACACCGGTGGGGTTTACCTCAAAGTACTGAGGTGCCCCTGGGCACCCAACCACACTGGTGTCCACTAGTCAACCCACCCAAAGTTTGAGACAGCTCCACTAATGTGTGTACAGTTGGTGCACTTGGATTACCTGCCCAGGTGCTCCTGTACCCGGGTATGATCAGAAGAGGAAATGGATTAATTGATCCCAGCGATGGTAGCGTAGCCTCCACCTCTACGTTGGGTGGGATCCCGCACGGATGGTGCCACCATGAAGAATGTCTCTTATCGGTAGGTGGTGATCTGGTCCCAGACCACTTGATGCCAGGATGCAGCTGCATCCTGTCTGAGTCCCTCACACTGGTACTACAGGGCAGTGTCCCTATCTATGAGCCTGTCCATGCAGCAACCACAAGCTGAGGGAAGTCGGGGCCTAGCTTGGGCCTAAGGGCGTCTCTGGCCTAGTGTAGGGTCACTGACACCCTGCACACGCACACCCTACCCTTCTCCTGTCCCAGCTCTGACTAGCGTGTCTGCAGCGTGCAAAAAGTATCCAATAAGTTGCAGGGGAATCCGGCCACGCGATTGGCTGTTGCAGCCCATGTGACTGCAGCCCCTTAGGCTGCTGGGAACTGTAGTTCCCCTTCGAGGCTCCTTGGCAATGGCCACCGTAACTTGGGCCAGTCTGCGCATGCGCGAGCATACTGTCATGGCGGAGCCCTGCTATGGGAGCCGCTGAGAGCCTCCAGCGACTGGGTCGCCTGCCAAGCCTCCCTGCTCCTACTGGCACCTGCCGGATGTATCCACGCCCCACCATTGCCAATTGGAAGGTGGGGGGGGGGGCATGGGGAGCCCAGAGGGGGACCCAGGCTATCGCTCTCTCTGTCTCTCTCTCTCTCTGTCTCTATATATATATAATATACTGTAATATAAAAAATATGCAGCCATAATATTCTCACTTTCTCCCAGGTCCCAAATTTGCTAAACTCATTTACTTTCCTCCCAACATCCATTAAATAACTTCTTATGCAACAGCCTCCAGAAAGGCTATTGTGCCATTATATTATTAATAATAAGAGAATCATTTAGGATATGCATCTTAAAAAATAGACTTAATGTACACGATGACTTCGCTTCAGTTGGATGTTTTGTGGTAATTGTTACTTCGCTTCAGTTGTTCAGTTGGATGTTTTGTGGTAATTGTTACTTCGCTTCAGTTGGATGTTTTGTGGTAATTGGGTGTGAACTGGGAATTGCTTAATGATGTATAATAAGAGGGTGTATTATTAGCGGTGTTTCTTGGCATCACCTCCGTTTCATGGCACCTGAACATTTCCAGGTATGAGTTGGCATTAACCTATTTGCCAAAGAAACTTGCATCAAATATGTAAAGCTTAATTATGTTTCATACATTATTATTATTATTAATAACATGTATTTGTAAAGCGCCAACATATTCTGTAGCTTCATTGGTTGTTTATTCTTTCTCTTGACAAAATAATGTTGAGTCCTTTCAAAACTCTATGTACAGTGACATAGGGGGAATGCTACTTGGATAATGTGTCATTTTATTGTTGCTTTTTTGCAGTTTTTGGACATGTACTGTCTTTTATTTATACTGAGATACTAGTCTTGATGTATAGTCTTGATTTCCATTTTGGTGCAAAACACACACACACACACACACACACACACACACACACACACACACACACACACACACACACACACACACACACACACACACACACACACACACACACACACACACACACACACACACACAAAATCAACGAACAAAAATGGTATAGAAATCAATAGGATTGTTTCTGTGATACATCTGGTGCAATTTATTTGCTGTGGAATTACACCACAGGGGGTCTATGTATCAAGGCAAAAGTGGAGCAATTCTGGGCCAAAATAACTGCACCATATGCACCATACTGTATGCATCAACGAAAAAAAGTCCCATGTAAATCAATAGTTTTTTTTCCCTTTGATACATCTTGTGCCTTTTTTTTTTTTTTTTGCTCCAGAATGCCTCCACTTTTGCCTTGATACATAGAACCCATAGTTCAGCATCTGCCAGTTAACTTGGTGACCCTTGAATCAGACTCAAACAAGCACCGCACAAATTTCTGTAACAGTGCTCAAGGTGCAGGAGCATGTTGGAATGTTCCCTCTTTACATAAAAACCTGTTTTCATTTATATGTATGTAAACTGAATGACTTTTTGATATACCTATTCTAGGCTTCTGTTTTTTGTTTTGGTAAGTAAAATATCTATTCCCACAAAAATGCAGGAAGTGGTCTTTCTTGAGTTGAAACCCAATAGCTCTTAAATATCATGACTATCAGGATCACAGAAAAAGGGTTGTGCGGATTTCAGCTGTAGAGCAACAGCCGTCTGCAGCAGCAGCAGCAGAATTACTGACTACACAAAATAAGTTAAAAGCATTCCTCCTCCTGGCTACCATAATTAGGCTAAAACTAGGCTTTGCAATTGCTGGTCATCCACACTTAACCTTATTCACAACTATTCAGTCAAAGTGACAGCATGGGGGAAGCCCCTGCAGACAGCGAACTGTAAGCTTAAGTGTGTTTTGCTTTTAAAAGTAATATGCATTGTGCAAACCAAATAGACCATGCAACGTATTTTTGTATATAGATATATAAAGTATGAGTGGGCGTTTTAAGTAATGCTATTGAACACATGAAAAACAGGATAACTTATTTTTTTTTTAAAGGTAATTAGAAGTAAAAATAAATCTGGTGACCAGAGGGTTAATGGGAGGTCTTTGAGAAATGTGATGCTAATGAAGTCTGAGGAATGTTACACATTACATTCCCTGGCTTGTAGCATTTCTGTGGAGGTCAGTTACTTGGATAATCTGAGCTGAAGACAATTCATTAAGTGAACTGAACAACACAAGGGAACTGACTTGAGTGTGCACGTTTTACCGAGGTATTAATACACGGGATCTCCTGGGTTTAGTACACCTTGGCAAAATGTTCTGAAGGAGGGCACTAAAACAGACAGATCGCTGTGGAATTAGAAACACATGCTGGAAAGGCTTTGATATATACATTAAAGTCGTTTTTTTATTTTATTTGTTGTTAGCAAGAAGATTTTTTTTTATGCAGCAGAAGAAACATCTCCAGATGTGCAGCTCTGTGGAGTTACAATCTGCAAAGTGTGAGAAGGACCTCTGTGGTCAAGTGTGTGTGTGTGGAGGGGATATACATCTATATATTATAGCACGTGTAAGTGTGACAGTATTAAAATAAATAGGGACTCCCTGCACAGGTGGGACAGCGCTGCGCCCCCCTAGGCATCTCTCGTGTTCCTAATGGCTGTGTCTTTTTATTTTGCAGATGATCATGGTAGTGCGGGGGTCCTGCGCAAGGTTGATGGGTCTTCTCCTCTTGCTGCTGCTCTGCTGCGAAGTCACCGCAGAGAAGTGTCCCGGGGGAGCCCCCTGCACCCCCAGCCCCGCAGAGAGCGAGCAGCAGAGGGCATGTGTGGGGGCTCGCTGCTCACCCCGGACAGGCAGGTCCTCCCGCTCCTTCCAGCACACCGCCGGCAGCAGCAGCAGCAGCACCCTCCTGCAGCACACCGCCGGCAGCAGCACCCTCCTGCAGCACACCGCCGGCAGCAGCACCCTCCTGCAGCACGGGAGACCTCCGCTGCAGCCCTCCGCTTCAACCAGGGGCGACGTTGCTGGTGGTGTGCAAGGCACCATGGACATGTGGGGGCCCCAGCACCCTAACAGCAGCCGAGACTGCAAGGGTATCGAGTGCAAACTGCCCCTGCGGATCCGCTTCAAGCCCCGGCCCCGGGTCCCCTGCGTTGGGGAAGGCTGCCCCCCTGCGGATGGGCACAAGGACACCCCGGGGTTGGTGCGCCTGGCAGACAGAGCCGCCCAGTTCATCGGGGAGGTGCCTGACTTCCAGACCTCCGAGCTGGGGGGTGCCCCGCTGGGGGTGCAACTCACCTGCGATATCAAGCCGGGTAAGTGACTGCTGCGGTCAGTGGGGGTTCTCTGGTGGGCTTAGCACACATGTCAGGTCTCAATCATCTGGAGTGAGTTAGGGAGATACTGTACTAGTCCCAATGAAGGCTCAAGGTGTGTTAATGTCTCCTGGCTGCAGAACCAAGGGAATTCTGCACCAGATTTATCAGTTCATAAAGTCCTATTTTCCTAAATTTACTTTGGTAAATGTGCTGACGTTTGTTGGCTTTATGTTTGCCACAATTCGGCAGCTGGCAGAGTTTGATACATACATATGTAATATGGGGGAGGAGGGTCTACACTCTATCTACTGAAGTCTCCCGGTTGCAAAAGTAGGGCAGAACTAGGGCAAAAAACCAGCCATATTCATCAAAGGAAAGGAATCATATGGAAAGCAATTGGAGTTTTTCCTTTCTTAAATCGGGTGCAATTCTTTTACACAGTCTTTGCCCGTGTTTTGCAGCAGGGAGAATTTAGTAAATAAAGTCATATGTATCAAGACAAAACTGGTACAATTCTGAGGTACAAAATCTGCACTATTATGTACCTCAAGAAAAAAATAATGTTTTCTTTATACATCTGAGGCTATGTTTTTGCCACATAATGAAACACTTTTGCCTTGATATCCAGACAGAAGAGGACACCAAATCACACTAATTTCTCTCATTGGGAAGCTATGGAATATTGCTTTGGCCTACACTAATCTACCTCTAAACCTGGGTACTGGTGTCACTGTATGTAGGCAGTGGACCTTCTATAGTCAATCTCTGTAATTGTTTAAGCCGCAGGGGGTGCTGAACTCCAGTCCTCAAGCCCCCTCCCCCCCCCCCCAACAGGTCAGGTTTTCAGGATATCCCAGCTTCAGCACAGGTGGTTTACTAAACCTCTGATTGAGCCAGCTGTGCTGAAGCTGAGATATCCAGAAATCCTGACCTTTGGGGACTGGAGTTGAGCACCCTGAGGTTTAAGGATCCAGGCTATTAAGTAGCTACTGTAATGTCTGATTTTTTTCCTTTCATTTACCTTAAAATTATACGTGCCACTAATTACCCAGCATCTCTTTTGCATTATATGACTTTGTTTCATAATGGCCAACTGATTAGAAGGGGGGTGATGTCAACGTTTCCAACTTTCTACTGCTTGTAATTATTGTATTTAATTAGAAATCTGCTTCACCTCTATTAAGTCTATTTTTGTTACTAGGGTAACTTTGCTATTTCCCTCTTTGCACATTCCACTGTTCAGCATTATATTGAATTAGGTGGTGTAGTTCTTGTACAATGCAAACAAAAGCAAAAAGTTATTCGAAAGTAGCACCACACTTTTCAAAGTATCCCATAGATTTCGGTGAAGTTGTTCTCTTTGATAAATATAGTGCTTGTTTATTTACGTATTCATTTTTGCTCCATTAATATATCAGTTAAGCTTAGAGGCAACATATATAAACTATGAAACTATGCTGTGATTTTATCTCCAGTGGATGTTTGGAAGTTCTGTGTTTTTCTGTTTATTTACTTATATTAATATTCATAAAAGGCAACAGATGCTCATATGACGTTATATGTGCTACTACTGTGGAATGTCCTTTTAAGTTGGGCATTTAACTGAGAGAGCATGAAAGATGTGCATTAAAACGTGAAGCAAACATGCTAAAGGCAGATTGCACCCTTGTGTAGTTTTGCAAGAAAATTCTACAACTCACCGAGTGTGCAATAATCCCTTTGCAGACATGTATGAACCTCTCCTGTTTTGTGGGGAGAAGTTCTTGCGATATTATTTTTGAAGTTCACAAAACTGTGAGACATTTCAGTGATGGCTATTTGATGATTCACAGGGTCAACAAATATATACGTTGGGAAATCCCCCAACATTCACAAGTCTATTATCATGAAATATTGATGAAAGTTTGTCATTGTGCTCTCTAAGGAACATATTCATGGATGGAAGTCTTTGTTAAAAGGTCAGACCTGTGCTACTTTTTCTTTAGCTGCAAATATCCAACATTTACCACATTTATGAAACTGTGTGAATGTTTTGTCCATTTCTATTAGTAGAAAATATCTTTGACTTGAGTATGTTCAATTTGGGGCTCTTGGAGTACTCATTTTTGTGCTTAATCTGCCACTGGGAAACATATGATTTACATGGGCAGGTCTGTTTGGTTTACTTCATGCTCTTCCATGCATGTGTGCATAATATCCTCAGGGCTCCCATAAAAACAGATGTTTCCCGTCTCTAACTTTCAATTAGATGGTCATTTAATAATGTAGTTTTATGTTAGGGACCAGAACACTAAAACATATTTACTGTAAAGGGCTGGAAAGGTATGTTGACATTTCACTAGCCTGTCAAAATATGTACTCATCGTCAAAACTACTTCCCTCAATCCTAAAAGAATGTACAGTAGATGAAATACTGTCCTTACACTAGATAATGATAATATATGGTGGCTGGCCAGATTAGTTTTCCACAACATCTTTCCTGTCTTCCCCATTTCCCACTTCCTTCTTTTACATTCTTCTCCTAATTATTTCCCAATATTTCTTCTATTTATCCTTCCATTATCATTTGAGGCCGCATCCTTATCTCCACTCTATTACCCCAACACCAGCCTCTTGGTCTACCATCCCCTCTTCCCTTTCATTGTGTCAACCATCAATGTACCCCTGTCCCTCATATTTTTGAGCCAGTGTGATGTCATTTTTTCAGAGGCTCCTCGTATAGGGAGGGAGCAGCATTCAGATTCTCTGCCACTTCCTAACATTCTGTGCAGCAGGAAGCTGTACAGAGAATCAAATGGCCACATGAAAAGCTGGTGAGAAGGGTTGCGAGAGAGGGGACTTAGAAAAAAAATAAGAATTTTTCCTGCATCAGATTGATGCCGGGGGTCGCCGGAGCTGATAAATATTAATATCAGCACTGTAGACCCCCGGCATCAATTCGATGCAATAATAATGCATTTACAGTCGGCTTCATTACCTTAGTGGCTAACCGCTAAGGCAATGAAGGGGTTAACTACCAGTTCCATGTTTATTGTGGGTAGCGGGGATGGGTGAAGGTGGTATTTGACCCATGGTGGATGTTTAGATCTTGGGGGGGGGGGGGGGAGAGGGGCTTGAGGGAGGAGTTAACCCCTTCATTATCGTAGCGGTTAATACCCCATTCTCTCTGACTTGCTCTTACATGGCTTTAAAAGGTCCTTTGGTCTTGTTATTTGCTACAAATAGCATAATATGGAGGACTTGATTATGTAGCTGGAACAAAGCAACCACATTTTGCTACACTAGAGTACTGTCTAGTTGAAAAAAATATTTCGTCCTTTGTAGTATGTTTTGATAAATCAATGTTGCAATGCACTATTAATGTGTTCAAGCAAGTCAATGCTAACTAGGTGTAAAACTGACAACAATAAAGATGCATTGATTTTTACCAAATGTGTGGCATATTTAGGAGCAATTCTAATAAGATTGTAGCATTATCTATAAAGATTGGATAAACATGCTGTGAACCTTTTAAAAGTACCACTATATCAAACTACTTACCTTGTAATGAGGCATAAGGCATATGGCTAAACAAAGAAGTATAATTTCTTTGAAACATGCCCCAATAAGTGAACCAACACTATACAGACAAATCGTCTAGCCTCAAACTGTTTAATTATGCCCAATGAAAGAGTTTAACATTGCTCCCCTTCTGGATGGTGTGGCATAATGGCTTATATAGGTTTATGTTGCATGTTTTTTAATTGGATTATATTTTATTAATGTTATTGGTTTGCAGATGTCATGATTTGCCAATATGGAAATATTACCAGCAAACTGCCATTAGCACCAATTAATCGAATTGTAGAGATGTGCGATATTTGCAAAAGTTTGTTGTCAACATACTCTCTAATATATTTGCACTAGTGCTAATTGCCAAGGTTTCACACCACTGCATCTTCTCCTCCAGCCGTGAATATCCCAAATTGTGCAAAGATTTTGTTCCATCATTAATGAAGATTGCCGTGCGAACAATGTGTTCTAAGTTCTGATTCCAACTCCTTCCTTCCTGCACGGTACCACAACACTTCTGTACTTTTATTTGAAGAGAGGCCCTAGAAGGTTTTGAAATCTCTGTATGCCATGATTTTTTATCTAATGTTGGCCCAGTAATATTTATTACAATCTACAAGAAATAAGTTTTTTTAAAACCCTAATTCCTTCCACTGTTCCAACATGCACACAGTTGTTTGGAAATACTTAGTGTTACCATGCAGCTGATAGTTATGCCCATTGAACAACAAATGTAAAGGTTTAGTCCAGAGGGCTGGAAATGTTACTTGGAGGCAAGCCAAGAAGAGAATGTCTTTGATCACTAGGTGGGACAACAGAAGATGTAAATATTAACTCTACACATTAATATCCAGCTGTATTATTGAAAAAAAAATCTCTAGTTTTGCACTGAGGCAAAAAGCTGACAGTCAGCATTGAAACATTCCTATTATATTAAATGTAAACATTTGCTAGCTTAACTTTGGCTTCAGTGCATTGCTACAAAAACCTACAAACAGTGAGTGCTCATTTGCATGTCATTACCCAGAATCCCTGGCTGCAGTGGAAGCATTGTACACTGAGTAATTATGGGGAAAGGCAGGTTTGTCAACCTGTCTGAGACATGTGCATTTTCTCATAAACGATATTTTTATTTGCTGTACAAAACCTAGAGTTCTTCTACTCCTTACATCTCTATAGAAATACTGTAGTATTGTAGTTCCCCATACTCTGAAATGTTGTTGGGTTGCCAGTAGTTAGAATGTCCTTGATAGTTACATTACATTGCTGATCCATTTGACTTTGGCATTTACAGAGGTCCTGATATACAGTATCAATTCCTAAAATGTTGACAAAATATTTTCACATTTTCTTTAAAATTCCAATATTTTGATTTATATTTCACGATTTCAAATATTCTCGAATTTTCAAATTATTTTTTAATTCATGTTGTGGTGAATTTCCAAATATTCTTACATTTACATTTAGCATTAGGGCTCTTTTGCCTTTATGCCATTAAACATGTCACTGTCATAAGTTCACCTTGGTCCCAGCTCGGAATGACTGTCTTTCTACTCAGTGTTACAGTATGTATAGTGGGCTTGTGAGAGAAGCCTGCAGTAATATTGGTTACCACTCTGTTGATTTACTATATTCACTAAAGTTTTAAGGAAGCGTTACGATTTACATCTATAGTAGTTTTCAAGCATATCTTTGGATTCAGTGAGTAAGGAGGTTAACTGGAAAATGATCAGAGTGCTTCCAGACACACAGCACTTCTGAGATACTTGTACAGGGACATACAATTTTAACTATTGTAGCTACCTGTAAAAGACTAAAAACAAAAAATATTTTTATCTACTGTACACACCCTCAAGGTACATTTCTGGCATTTTTTAAAAGTCTTCCCTTAAACACAGGTTGATTTGAAATATTTACAAAGTATTGAGATTCTAACTAGTGTGTCTTGTGTGTTAACCTTCTCACACTGGTGCCCCTGGGTTATTTTTGTATAGTAACCTCACCAACACATATTCTAATGCTGCAGATGGTCTTACTTACATAATGTGATCATAACTGATCTTCATGGCCATCAGACTTGATTACATGTTTAATCCATGATTCTTTGTTTTAAAAATGGAGTATATGTTGATGTTGACTTTTTAAAAGTACATATCCAAATTAAGATAATACGTTTAATAGGGTAAAATTAGATGATTTATGTCTTAAATAAAGCAATATAAATACCTTTTTTGCATCTTTGAGTGTTTCATTGAAAGGTATTTAAACATTGTAATCTGAAGTTTGGATTGGATTTTTACTACCCTTATCTCTGCCCCGCCTCCATTTTAGAGTACGCAATTGTAAGTCTGAAACAACGAAAAGTGTACACAATCTTCACAACTAAGGCGCGTTCTATAGTAGGTGCGGGTGCGCGCGCCTGCGCGAACACGCGTGCACGTGACGCACACTTTTTGTGTGTATGGTGGTCCGTGCTGTCGGGAATGACAGGTTGTGTGTGTATGTGTATGTATGTGTGTGTATGTATGTGTGCATATGTGTAATTTATTATATATTTTTAAAATGAAAAAAAAAGAATAAAATATTTATTAACATTGTACACACACACACACACACACACACACACACACACACACACACACACACACACACACACACACACACACACACACACACACACACACACACACACACACACACACACACACCGGTGGTAGCGGCGCAAAACATACTTTTTGAGTCTTCCCCGCTATCGCCCGGCTCCACGCTCTCTGCCATGTGCACACGCAGCTAACCACAGCCAATTATAACTGCTGCGCGCGCGCACGGCACAGCATGAGCACTCACTATATTACGGGCCGAATTGAATGGCTATGGGGCTTTGAAGTCTTTTCATTAGATGCATGATATGATTTTTATGTAGATAAAAACCAGTGGGGCCTATGTACTAAAATCAGATGACAATGTTTTCTGTGTCACAATTATAGTTCTAAATAGTATCTTACGTGTACCATATGAAAGTAGAAATGTGGCTTCATACGTACGACAGATTGAACACCTGATTTGATGCAATTTTAATGAAAACAGAAATGTGTGTTTTAAAAAATATATATATAACTAGGAGTAGTAAATATAATTTATTAGTGTCATATTTATAATAGCCAAACTGTGGAAATAATACATTTTATTAGCCTATATAATGAAACATCTGCGCTGTGTCAAATACATTTTTTGTTGATACAGGGCAATTTAATTCTGTGCTAACAATATAAATAGACTTTTAGAATTTACACCAGTTTCAACGTGACGGACAATTTTGACTCCGGTTCAACTATTTTTTGGGGGGGCACAGATACGATTTTTTTTTTTAGTACATACTGTTTACATCTGTGGGTCATGCGCATCTCATTTCTGTGTGACAAAATATTTTACCAACATATTTTTTAATACTTATGGCGTGCATTTAGAAAAATAAGGTTAGTAAACACGTGCACACAAACGCAATTAAATGTACCCCGAAAATGGCATTTGCAACGCTTAATATTTTAAGCTCCAATATCTTCAATTTTTGTAGGGACACTTTCATAACCTACAGTATGTTCATTTTGAAGTTATTTTTAGTGGTTTTACACTGAATAAGAGATATGAAGATTTAGGGGGCTATTCATTAAATTCTAATAGTGTCGATTGAAGCACGGTCGCACTGAAACTCCCATTGACTTGGGAATGACAAAGGGAATTTCTTTTGATAGTGCCCTAATCAGCACTATTGCTGTTTATGAACTCCCTTCATTTTTTGTTAGGCATTGAATTAAAGCAATGTATTCTCCTTCCAAGCAGGGAAAAAAAGTGTGTTTGTGCCGAGCACGCGCATTTTAAGTGAAACTTCTTTGTGTTTTCTCACTGTTTTGTCACAGAAATTGTATTTATGATGGTGATGTTTTTAATTAAAAATTAAAACACCATTTCAGTGCCAAAAACACAAAGTTTGACTTAGAACGTGCATGCACGGCACACATAATCTGCTTTACCTATTTGCACTTCTATATGTATAGTAACTGTTAATTCCGCGTGTGTGTGTGTGCTGGCGGCTACTGCACAGGCATCTGTGTGTGTGTGCGTCTCTGTGCGTGTGTCTCTGTGTGTGTGCCAGTGGCTACTGTGCCGGTGTGTGTGCACCTCTGTGCCTCTGTGCCTCTGTGTGCGTGTATTGCGCTTGTGCCTGTGCTACGTCTCTGTGTGCGCACGTGTGCGTCTCTGTATATGTGTGTGTCTGTGCGTGTGTCGGCGGCTACTGCGCAGGTGTGTGTGTCTCTGTGGTGTGAGTGTGCGTGTACTGCGCCTGTGCCATGTCTGTGAGTGCGTGTGGCACCGGTGGCTACTGTGCAGGCACGCCCTGCCGGCGCCTACTGCTCATGCGCACCGAGCGTGGGAGGCCTCTGCCTGCGCGCCAGATGCCATAACACCTCTTCTGCCAGCAGTGACGTCACTTCCGGGACTGCACTTCCGTCTCCAACAAGGCGATTTACTCCAAGGGAAATGTTGATTTGGTAGGTGCCAGCATAGAAGTTTCACTTCAAAAAGGCAGCACTCTAGAAGACTAATATTGGATTTATTTAAAGTGAAATGAGTGTGTTTCTTCATTAGAATGTTGTAAGTGATTGGAAGTAGAATTATTCATCTAAAGTTGTGTAGGTCTTCTTTGTCTCCTTTCTTGAGGATGATGATAACTATGGCATTACTCCATTGTTTTGGCATTTCCGTGTTCTTCATGTAGCATGCAAATAGTGTTTCAAGGATTTTCTCCACTTCTTCTCTAACTTCTTTCAAGATTTCAGTTGTAGCTCCATTTTCCCCCAGGGGCCTTCCCATTTTTCATGGATTTTATTGCCTTTGCCACTTCTTTTGGAGGATACATGATACAGTAGATCATTGGGGGTTCCTTCTTGCTCTTCCTCTGCTGGTTTATGACTTGTGTTATCTGTAGATTAGTACAATTTCATGTAGAAATCCTCAACTCTCTTTATAATAAGTGCACAGATTTGTATTATTGATCCATTGTTAAGTTTAAGTGCGATCATTTACTTTTTCCCATTCACAAGTTGCGGCTTTGTGTTCTTTAAGTTTTGGTTATCTTCTTTATCACATTACAATTACAGTTTCGTATGTCTTTAGTTATATGCTTGCGGATCGTCTTGCACAGATATTCCACTCTTGTTCTTCCATCTTCGCATTCAGATGTAATTTAAAGGGAACCAATCAATGATCACTCAGTAAAGGACTATGTACTCTTCAATCACGTGTTCACTGCGTTGACAGGGTATAGTCAATTTAATTCTTCCATTGGGTCCACTCCATGTCCATGTTTTATTTGGATTATACTTGAAGAATGAATTAATAATGTAGAAATTTTCACATTCTCCATATTCTACCAATCTGACTCCACGATTATTACAATTACTTTTGCCATAACCATATTTACAAACTGATTCATCTTTGTTTTTCTGCTGGTCACCATTTTTTGCATTGAAATCTCCTATAATGATCTTGAGGTGAAAAATGTCCTTGGTTAAGTTGGTTGACTTCATGGTTGTTACGCCGGTGCTGCCCGCAGACCAGACCCGTCCCCTGAGCTGAAGGGGGAAGAGGTAATACACGCACCCGCAGCAAAGGGAGCATGTCCGGAGTGTGGTATAAAGTGTTGCCAGCCAGGTGTAGTAAGGTAGACAATACTTGCCGGTACCGGTTGTAGAGATAGAGTGAAGTATGCCTTGCCGAGGTCAGGGAGTGGAGAGCGGAGATAGGTCGCAGTCCAAGCCGTGTTCAAGGGGTTACCAGAGTGAGCGTTGTCCAAGGAGTGCCGAGATCGAGAGCCAGAGGGAGTAGTCATACAAGCCGCGTCAGAACCTGTGAAGACACTGAAAGAATCCAGAAGTACTTCCATACAGAGACTATGACTGAGAGCAGAGAGGAGCTAGATAAAGCAGGAAGGTCCATTAGGAACGGAAGCGGGACAGGAAGAGCTACAGGGAGACACTGCAGATTGGTGCAGGCATAACAGGCCAGGTGAGTCTTGTTGGTAACCTGAGTATGCCCGTGCGGTGTGCGGGGGCGGAGCCTGAGATCCGGGGGACGGGAAGAAGAGTGTGCAGAATGAGTGCGCTCCGTAACGCGTGTACGAGCGTGGACCGAGCCAGTGGACGGTGCAGGTGTGCGCGCGGGAGGGCGTGGGCGCGCCCGGCGCTGAGCAGAGGAATCACCGCGGGGAGTGATCCCGCGACGGCGGCAGGGGCGGGGAGTCACGGAGGCCGGTAAGGCAGGATTGTTTTGTGTGTCCAGGGACTCCCTGAGGGGAGAGAGTGCTCTGTGTGGGGAGCGCGGAGAACGCCGATTCCTGACAATGGTAGAATGCTTCCACTTCAATGTCCATGTGACTTGATGTTAGGACATACTTGCTTAAAGAAGCATATGAGTAGCACCATAGATATTACTAGACACATGATACATAGAGATTGGCCCCCTGCAGAAGCACTTACCAAAATTCCCTCCTGTCTCTGTACGTTTCTCCTACATACCAATTAGATTGTAAGCTCCTCGGAGCAGGGATTCCTCTTACGTTTATGTCTGACGCACTTATTACCATGACCTGTTATTTATATTATTTGGTATTTATATGATTACCATGTGCATTACTACTGTGAAGCGCTTTGTACATCAATGGTGCTATACAAATAAAGACATACAATACAATACTGTACACTTGGATAATTTGAAGTCTGTATCTCTTGGTCAATTTGAGTATACTGGCTGCTCTTTCTGATGAGCTTTCATATTCCACTATGTTGTGTCCCCATCTCTTGTTAACGATGAAGCCTACTGTACTTCATTGATTCTTCAATTTTCTGTACCCCTGTAATATAATAGGTGTCTGCTTTTTAGCACAATGAGGCCTTAATATTTTCGTCTTACTTCACCAAGGCCAACAATGTCCTTTTTCATCTTTGCAAGCTCTTCTTCCAGTTCTTGCAGTGCTGCTTCACTGGACAGAGTCTGACAATTGTACTGTAGGTAGCCAGACTAAGGTTTCAATAACAGCTTTTATTAAACCTTATTCCTGAACACTGCCCAAGCCAGGGACAATCCGGCCTCCGGAGAATGAGGGCCATTGCTTTTCAGTGTATTCCATATTTGGAGTTTGAAGCCTTACTTGCCATGGCAGCCTTATTTGCATGTACCTTTTCGCTGGGTATGTTGTTCAAGCTTTTTTAGTATGGTTGAACCTATTAGTAGAAGTGCTGCTATACATCTTCTTGTACACCCGTTGCCACCTTCCCACCACTTTAATACAGTGAGATAAGGATTTGATTGAAGGATATATATTTTGGAAATAGCCTTGTTAGTCCAGTTGCAATTGTGCAGAATAAATGAGTTCTTCAGTATTGGGTGATACTTTTTTTATTTGGACTAACAATTGATATTATTATTATTATTATTATAATTATTATATCTATAGGACAAGCTTTCGAGAGTGTTTCTCTCTTCCTCAGGCCAGCAATACTGATAAACATAGGATTCTGTGGCTAAGACAGATTCTGCTTTAGCCACAGAATCCTTTGTTAATCAGTATTGCTGGCCTGAGGAAGAGAGAAACTCTCTCGAAAGCTTGTCCTATAGATATTATTATTATTATTATTATTATTATATCAATTGTTAGTCCAAATAAAAAGGTATCACCTAATACTGAAGGAGGGAGAGGGAGCGAGCGAGCGAGCTGGTACAGGCCACTCACAAGGTTTCTCACAATGCAAAGGTTTCTCTCACGTTCTCAAAACAACAGGTGTTTATTGGACGTTCAAAATGAATGATATGAATAAATGACCTTAAAAGAAGGAATACATTATCTTACATGCTTTTGATTGTCCAAGGTTACATTTACTGTATTTAGCAGAAGAATCACATGTTGAACATTTGACTGTAGACTGTATCCAGCCCTTGCACAAGCTTTTCCAATCTTATATTGCGCTAATAGTGTTCACAGCACACAACAAATATACCTCCAAAAGTCCAACTAGAGAATGGGACACCGTTCATTACTCTTCCTAAGCTCAGTCCTTCTAGAGAGGATTAGTATTCTAGCTTCATTCATGGTAATGAGTTGGACACTACTACAGTAGAGGCAACTCTTATTCGAACAAAAACCAGTGGCAATTCCCCAAAAAACCCAGGAAACACCCAGGTACATTCTGAATACATGCCTTAAACTTTCCTTAAACTAGCCCCAGCATTTCTGCATTGATTAATGGCCTATCAGATTAACAGCAGGGGTCCCTGGCAGTCCCATTCAAACTGAATGGGAATGCCAGGGATCCCTGCTGTGTTAATCCTATGGGTCGTTAGTCAATGCAGAAATGCCTTAAACGTGCCTCAAACTAGCCCAGAACCTACCCAGCACATACCGAGCACATACCCAGCACATACCCAGAATGTAACCCGGCTAGTTTACGGCAAAATGTTAAAATAAACGTTGCCTCTACTGTAACTTATTTTGTTGCCCCATGGCACAATGCTAGAGAGCACCTGTGACCTTTGCATTCCTGCCAATATCCAAAAAGCCAAAGAACTCGCCAATACTAAAGATATACATTTAAGGCTTGAAGCGTCACAGATTTTATTCTTGTAGCATTAAATGTATCTTTTATACTTTTGGCGAGTGCTGTAGCTTTTTGGATATTGGATTTCGTAATGTGACTGGACAGATATTCCTGGTTTATCCACTGGCACCCCAGGTAGATAAGTAGTTTGGCTCTTTTTTTGCCTCTCTTTTTAGTGCTCCAGATCTAAATCCTCTCTTTGCATTCCTGCCAATTCCTATTCTTTAGGAGGAATCTTTCAAGAGATTTACTGTAGGCCCAGATTTACTGAATTGGTGTTAAACCTGAAGTCCACTCTTATGCCTTTCAACGTATGTCCTTGAGCTAGGCCTATGCAACCAAGATAATTATGAATGATACATGCAGTATTAATAATAATTAACCATAAAAATCAGATATGCTCCTTATTGTTTTGCCATAATTATTATGTGTTGCGCTGTCTTTTAGGAGAAAATGAAGTGCCATCAGAAGATGCCTTAATACTGCATCTGCAACTTGCAAAAGGTCAAGAGAAATTTGTTGAGTCGCTGAAAAACCAACAAAAGACAATCACTGACCTGCAGCAAAAGCTTTCGGAGCAACAAGGCATACTAGTTAATCAGCAGCGGGAAATTATAGGACAACAAAGGAAAATGTACGAGCAAATGGATATGATCAAAGTCCAATATGACATTCTGTTTGATACAGTGAAGCAAATGTCATTCCAAAGCTTGCAGGAAGACATTCAGCATTACTTTGAAGCACATCTTCAAGGATTACAGAACCAGGTCAGAAATCATCTCCAGAAGACATATTCTGTGCACAAGATGGATGTTGATGCCAAGGTGATTGATGTTGGAGAACCTTTGCTGGATTGTGGCCTCTGTGAAAGTGATGAATTTTGCAGTTTTCAGAAGACACCCCATCAGTGTGAAAAATGTACATTGTGCCCTGCGGGATTTTTCCAACTGTCAGAATGCTCTGAAAACATCGATCGGATTTGCCAGGTGAAATATAATACATCAATTATTCTTTATACTATTTTTGGAATCCTAGCGTTTATTTAACCAAATGTATGAAAGAAAAAGGCATAAAGTTCCATATTTACTAAGCGGTGCTACAGTATGCCATCCAGTGCTAGGAAGGCACCACTTGGCCAATGGGCTTTCAGCTGTCTTCTGGCATAGCACCTTAGTATGAATCCCCAAAAGCCTCATCCGAGTCATAAATTTATGCCATAGCCCATTGCTTAGTAAATACATGGGCCTAAATATGTAAAGTTACTTTATGACTAGGATAAGACTTCTCATATGTTTGTGCAACTGATGGATTATAGCTATCAGCACAGTTTGAAACATAAGAAAAAGTAAATTGTAATGTGTACACTTAGCTCTTTGTTTCTGTTTTTGAGGAACTTAAATAGAAAAAGGCACATTTATTTGATGGTGCTAAACCTAATGCATCTTATGGTCCATTCTGTTGTATGAGTCAGCAGGGGCCTTAGGGCTAAGCACCATTTAATATACCTGGGACAGAATCTCTAGGTAATTAGTATTAGCAGTATTTCCAGTTGCAACATACACTGAAGATCAAATACTTTAACATTTGGGGCATGTTTATCATCTGAAAAGTACTCCAACTGCAAAAATCTGCTTAAAATGTAATCACTTGTTTTGGGACAGAAATTAACAAAATATTGTACTCCACTACATTTGCTTATGTTGTAGAATAGAGTCATGCTGTACTGTGAAACAACAAACAAAGCGCAAATCAGTGAATATTGAACAGTCAAAATAACTTAGAATTGTGTCAAACAAAGTGTCTTACCATGAAGTGTAACAATGGAAGTATTCAACGCACTGAGGGGTGTCCTGGGAACGTTACTCAACCAAGAGAAATCCTCAAAGTGGAAAAGGAAACAAGAAGAAACATACCGTAGCATAATAATGTTTTAATACATTAAGATCTGGGAAAGAACATTAGTGACAAACTCACTATAACCTTCTTAGGACACCCCTCAGTGAGTTGAATACTTCCATTGTTACACTTCATGGTAACACACTTTGTTTGACACAATTCTAAGTTCAGTTTATTTTGACTCTTCAAAATTCACTGCTTTGCGCTTTGTTTGTTTTTTCACTGTATTTGCATGGTTCCAAACCGTTTCCCAATAGCAGCACTGAGGAGAATTCACTTATTATTGATTTTATCTGCGCGTCTATATTTTTGTTTTCATGCTGTACTGTGTTTGCTGTTTGGGAACCTTAGAATGGATGGGACTGTAATAATTAGAGCTTTGGTGGTTGTTAGTTTCTCATAGAGGATCGTTTCATAGGTTGTAAGTGACCAGTATGCAGATCAGAGGTCCCATTGACTTGAATTGGAGTTTCCTTGCGGTAGTGCATTCTTTACACTATTGTACTTTAATTAATAACACCCTATACCTGCACAAATAAAACTGATATAATGTTTAGCAGTGATGGGAAGAGGAAATAACTTTTTGGTTTTGCAAACTGATGCACAAAAGTTCGATTTGTAAAAAAAAAGTTTGAATTTTTTCCCCCTGCCTATCTGGAGTTTTAATTCCATATTTTTTATTTTTTTTTATAGATCCAAAACCAATCGCGTTCTAACAAAATCAAAACACAAAATTGTTTTGAAACCAAAACACAGATTAAAGTGCCTGTCTTTCACTCTCCAGTCCTCAATGATAGCATCAGAGAATCAGTTTGCTCTTCCCTCTTCCCTCTTCTCCTTCCCTTTTGCTGAAATTAATTGGTTTTGGATTTTGATAGATATTTAATTAATATTTCTAAGGAGTCTTTCTAAATAGTAAGTTAATGAAATACAATTTCACTAGATCCTTATTTATCATTCCTTATATAAAATATTGGATGGCTGGCACCCACAGGGTGGGCTCAGAAAAGTTAATTTATTTAAATATTGACCTTTAGCAGGATCCCAATAGTGGTCTGAAACATTGATATTTAATTACACTTTTGAGCAAAGCTTGAGAGGGCCTGTCATTCATTGAATATTATTTTGCATCTAAACATTAGAGCACCTGGGCATCAATTGCATTACCTGCTTTTTTATGGAGTGCCATACGGTTTGTATTTGTTATTTTTGTATAATTATTAACTAGCATTCTGTAATATAAATATATATATACACATATATTCAACATTTCAGCAGAATGATAGATAGATAGATAGATAGATAGATAGATAGATAGATAGATAGATAGAAAACGGTAGTCAACTCAACAAGAGTAAACAAAGGACAGCACTCAGTAGTAGATGAAAAAAACCTGTATTCAAAGTAGACAGCAGCACTATAGATATAGATAGATATAGATAGATATAGATAGATATAGATGGATTCAATCAGATAATTTGTTGGCGCAACGTGGATAAGAGAGGCTTATAATTGCAGTATATGGTGTATCACTGGGGAGGCTTTCATCCAGCAGTGGTTCAACATGGGCAGAAGAAGATGATGATTATATACAGTGTTCGACAATCCTATACATTTACACGCCCGGGGCAGATGGATTTAACCTCCGGGTGAGTAAATATTGGTCCAAGCAGCACACGTGTTTGTTTTTTTAAATTTCCCTGCTTGCGCTGAAATTTTCCCTGCTCACGCTGAAAAAAAAAAAAAACTCCCCCTACCTGACAGCTGATTGGCGCGCGCTCCCAGGCATTGTGGGCGCGCGGCCAGGCTCTATATGAGCCCGCCCCCAACGAGCGGCCATTCTTTTCCCATGGAGGACACAGTAAGTACTATCTGTGCCTTCCCCCACCTCCCTCCCCTC